>NW_018405225.1:113572-141208 GCF_002113885.1 Mizuhopecten yessoensis
CCCCCCTCCCGACTAAAAAGTCCACAGAGGTTCCTTTTTGTTTGGAATGTCAATAACGTACCTACCATATCCAACATAATGTATATGTACATGTTCAATTTCAACCAAGCGGTAGTAAATAGAAGAAGGTTTATTACTAAGCAATATATAATATATAATGGTTCGGAGTTGCGTAAGCAACATTCATTCTAAATCATTCTGACTTAAAATTGCAACGGCATGGCATGCATGCTACGTATTGGTTTTGTTCATAGTTTCAACGAGTTAACCTCAAATAGCTGGTTTTGAATCGTTAGAAGAATGCTTGCTCCTGCTTTCTGTGGCCAGATGCTATGTTAACACGCTTTAAAAATAGTTCATGTGACGTTAAAACCCCTGTCAACTCAATTTATTACCAACATGGTTTAGTTCGCACTCAATTTCCACGGCCTCCTACCCCAATTAGCTTTAAATCCAATAGACCAAAGGGCTTCAGTTGCGCTTCGTTTAATTTTGTTCAATTCCTGAAAATGGACTTCACACTTGTGTTTCCGTTGTATTCGACAGTGACAGAAGTGCCTTGTCATACATAAACGACAGTGATGCATGGCGGGTAAAACATCCCACAAATACCAATTGCTGGAAACGACAGCGGATTTTAGCGAGGATGTGATATAAATGAGAATGGATTTTGTAAACAGGAGTTATAGGCGTCAATCTCGTGTTTTATGTTGGTTTAAACACATTTTCAGACAGACTCGGGCTTCGCTCTCGGTCGGACCGACATGGCGTCGAGAAATTTCGGGACATAACATTTCTCTCAATTAACACAGCTGGCATGTGATGGTCATGTGATTTATTTATGACCATTTCATATATATCCATTTTCGACGAATTGGTTTGGCATAAGCACTTAATTTAGACGTAATATGTTAGCCAGTGAGGTTATAGGCTCCGCACAGCTTAGTTACACCATTAACAGGTATATTTAAACTAGCGAATTGGACATTGTAAATGGTTATTGAAACAAGCATCGCCATTGGCCATGTTTGTTTGTTTGCTTTATTTGTTTTATGTTTTATGTCGTTGTTTAACAAACATACAATGAAATAGAGTTGCATGTTAATAGCTATGTTTCTCTCTTAACCCACGTATATCGATCCGAAATCATTTAAAAGAGACGTTTCTCCCTATGCTTCTTGTAAGTATGTTACGAACACCAAAAATCATCTACATGTAAATGACATGTTTTCGTCTACAATAATAGGTTTGACCTCCAACTAGATACATCTTAGATATTTGATTTACATAAAAATGTCATGATAAAATAGATTATAGAAGTGATGCAAGGGGTCTAAATGGCATAAATGATAAACAGTTCATTGTGAAAAAATGGGAAATCTGGATGATTTCCACAAAGAACTGCTGCATAATCATTGCCCATATATAATACACAGAATTATTATTGGATATATGGATTAGAGTTATTTCATTGTCATTGAGGTGTTATATAAATGGTTCTGTCATGAAATAATTGAAACATTTCTTGTGTTTATAATCTAATAGTTCGTTTACAATCAACGGAAACAAACATCTTACTGATCTGTATGCAGAGGATCACTGACACTCTTTTCAAGATAGTATCAGGAAAAAACTCCTTTCAACATATTTGTACTTAAAAGAAACTATCACCACATTTAAACAACATTAATTTACTGCCTGTTAAAAAGGGAGATTCTTAATTTCTTACGGACACTAGCTGGTGGCCTAACACACTAGTTTGTGTGCTATAAACACCTGTTTCTCCCGTCTCATTACCACATCAAAGGTACAGCCATACAGGTAAAACAGACAGCTGATGATAGGAGGACATCTCGTCTTGTCTCGGTGACCTAATATAAGAACACAGGAATGTAGTCTGCCTTCTGGCTCTGGTAGCAACTGTTAATTAATTTATTTATTTTCGAGATAATGCTTAAAAAGACGTGTAATATTTTCTTACAAATCCGAAAAGAAATCTAATAGATATTTGACTGATATCAATATTAAAAATTTAATAAAAATATTAAAATAAATATTTATTCTAAGAAACTATGGTCAGTTTTGACATAAAATTAGTCCTATGGCAAATATGTAGGACACTAGCACATAGTCACCGCCGTGAGTCGTTTGAACTGTCAAGATGCTATAGTGCCTGGTTAATGAAATCTCTCTTATCCGGACATCTGCTTATACGTAAATATCAGGATTAATTTATTTTCCGAATTCACCGGAAACACGACTTTTTTAAGTAAGGCAAATCTGTTCAAACAAATGATGTCCAGGTAATGAATTCCCGAGAAATGGGACCCCGGGGGAAAGACGTTCAACCATAGTTAACGTCGTTCAACTCAACTTATGTTTTATTATCATAAAAACACTAAGAGATATGAAACATGTTCTTTCAATGTAAACATCAGTGACATTTCATGACAACAACTATTCTTGGTGCTATATTCAGTGGAAATCAGCCGACTTTTTCCATATGTAGCATTCCATCTCACAACGTGAATCGAGGAAACACGTGAGATATCTCTTACAGAATGTAACTTAAGAGTGTGATCGAGTGAACCTCATACTATATTCAGCTTTGTTCCATACTGAATTACTCTTTTCAATATGGGTATGGAAGTCAGTGATCTGAATGTGTGAATGATATTTTGTTAGAATGCAGCTTCCATTTATATCTCGGGGGTAAAAACAACGGTTCCATACAATGATCATCCCAATAAACACTCAATAACAACAACAGAGATGAACAAAGCAACTGTACCAAAACATTATCGCTAAGATTCCATCATGTACACACATTATCATGGTAAACCAATAAATCTACTGTAATCAATGCCTTTGAGTATTTTGGACGGATGACATGCAGCCCCCTGGGTTCACCATCCTGTGGCGGCTTCCTTTGATGTGCTCCTCTCTCCCTTGTGCTAGAATGCACGTGGATCGATCGGTTTAGTGGTTGAAATATCTCTCCTTTGCTCGTCTCCTTCCGATATCGATCAATATGTATCTGTTTTTTCTTCCTTTACTGCTAGTGTTCTCTGTGGGTTGTTCGCACGGTGTCCGCCATCATAGATCTCAATCAGTTTCACGCTTGAAAAGGTCAAATTGAGTCAGGGTGACTTCCGCGCTTTCTTAGTGTGTGATGTATTGGGTGTTATTAGAAGCACCTCCTGTACACAGACGATGTGGTGGGAAAAGGAGGTCCCAAAGGGGGAAATTTAGTCAATGCGCCTTAAAGGACGTGTGTAATTGATTCGATCCATTGAAATGTTGTACACATAATTCCCTAATCAGACATGTGACCGGACAGAACCAACATCATTTACTGTCCAATAATCTGGAGGCCATTTCCCGTAATTAATTTCAATTTAGAACTACTTCCCTCTTTTTACCCTCTGTGATTAAAATTACATTAGGCAATTCTTTGTTTCCTTCCACAAAGAAACCTGCATTTTCTTTGTCCGTTCTCGCGGAAATTGAACGAGAATATTAATTTTGTTTTGTCTTTAATAATTTACTACCACAAATAACATCTTTTGTTTCCAACGATTAAAGTTAGCATAATTGAGGGATGTATGATTTGACGTCTTTCCAGACACTGTCAGTTGACACTTGTGTTTATTGACGTTACCATTTTATCATTCTAGGTGAGCAGTTCCAGGCGACTTTCCATTGGACCGGAAGCACAGCGGTTATGTAGAACGTATCGGAAGGTGTGCTCATCCGGCAGATTCTGCGCAATGCAGTACTTCCATACACCTAGAAATATATCATTGCCAATTTGCGTCCCAGAACATATCATTCCTGGTAAGTAGGAACTATTGAATTTCTTTATAACTGTAATATACATGCATTCGATCATAGTCTATATCTACAACTATAGTGTTATCTTAACTACTCATATTCCACATGTAATTAAAGCATATTCGTGCATCATTGTGTAATAAAAACTCAATACAATCCACTACCAAATAATTAGACACATGTCTCACCTACCATCTTTTCTAAATGTCTTTCTTTGCTATTTCTGCCTTACGATTCCTACATGTATATCGTAACCTATATGATATCCCTTTAAGCAACAATCTGATTGTGTAATACATATACATGTACCAGTGATATCATGTTTTTGATATCTCGAGAAAATCATTTTCATGTAATATGCTGAAATACATTTCATAAACATCGTATTTGAAAGCCTACTCGCCAAAAGACTTGTGGTTTATATTTTGTATTGAATCTTCACACTTTTGCAATTAGCTCTTCATTATAATAAATAGATGGAAACAGTATTACATTTGATTTACTGAACACACGTACAAGGACTGTAATAAGTATGTGTTACTTTTCTATTCCAAACAGCAGAACGCAAGATATGTGACCTTCAGCCAGACGAAGGTAAATGCGGAGCCCGCTACATTAGATGGTTCTATCATAAAGGGTATAACAAGTGTAACTGGTTCTACTTTGGTGGGTGTGACGGAAATCAAAACAATTTCAGAACCAAGCACCAGTGTGAAGATAACTGCCGTGCAGCAATTGACAATAATGCACATACTAACCAGAATAAAGCTATTGCACTTCCGGTCAAAACAAGTCCTGTGGTGATATCTGAACCTATTTTTCTACCAGAGAGAACAAATCAAATCACTCGATCGTTTTCACTGAGGTCTAAAAAAGTAGGAAAACATGATAAGGAGCGACGCCGGAAGCGGAGATTACGAGACAGGAAGAAGCGTAGGTTACAGAAACTCCGGAGGCGGAGACGAAAGCTGAACATTACTCCCCGGAAACGTAGACGCGACGGCAAAATTTCTGGACGGAAACGTAAAAATAGGAAGAAGCGGAGACAGGGAAGAAAAAATAAAAAGAAGAATAAGAATAGAAAGAACAAAATACATAAGGACAAGAAAGACAAAACGAATGTGGAGACAGAACAGGATAACGAACGTGATAATGATAATCAAAGGACAAATGAAAAACGTAAAGAAGATAAACAGACAACGGAAATAGACACTGAAAGTCAGTCACCATTAAAAACATTAACAGTCCTCGATTCAGGTGACGAGGAAACGACAGACGACAGGGAGAGCTAACGAGTGTGAGGAACAAAGGTACTCGTAATAGACAGGTCTGAGTTCGCGTGGAAAGCACAAGAATCATATCAAATGTCACAAAAGTCAACAGTGCGGATTCAAGTGGAATTTATCAAGTGAAAACTAAATAAAAAAATTGTCTTGAACATTCTGCGTTACGTGTCGAACAAGGTTCTCGTCCATAGACGTGTTGGTTATTGGACAGTGGACATTATGTATCTTCATTATTGCTGACTTGACACCGGAAGTGGATGTCTGTTGTCCAGGGAAACGTACCATTACACAAGTAATTCCTCGTCGGCATGGACGAACACTTTGTCTGAAATGAAAGTTCGTGGACACTCGACTTCTTGTGATTTGTGAGTTCTAGTAGGAACTGTGTAAAATCATAGATAATTGAATAAAAGACAATCCTCGTATTGAATGGAACTTGACAGTTCATACAGTGCTCTGAAAATAATATCGTAAGCGAAATATTTCGAGCAATTATTCATGGTCACATAGACCCTTGACCATTATTGTCGCTTATAAGCGTCTGGTGAATAATGCTGGTAACAAGATTACCCGTTTGCTGTCGATGGAAATTAGCCTTGAGTAATTACAGTGCCCTGTAGTTGAGATAGGCGAACCATTTATCACGTGACAAAAGAGAGGAAGACAAGGGCAAGTAATTCTGATTTGACTTCCATGAGTGTTGTGAGGCTGTTGCCCTTTCGTATTACTAATATGTACATTATTTGTATGCCGTATTTGATTTATAAGTAATAAATTAATTCATTAATAACTTTATTTTATGGAATATGTTAATTATTATGTACATATTCAATCTTTTATTTTATATTTTGAGAGCAAACCCGTATAGGTAGTTGAATGTCATTTTCAATAAGTTTATTAATCAAATGTATAGATTCGTTCATTCATACATCAGATATCGTATTTGGGTAAGACTGTACTGTACTAAGGGATTTTGCTATGTTCTGTATATATCCTCACGTTTTAGGATGTATATATCATAACTTTATATATATATATAAGACTCATGCTATGTAACACTTAGCGAGGACTGAAGACATATAGGATTTCGGAACTATAACATACAATTCAACTCTCTCTGACTGCCGATTCCCGCGCTAATAGTCCACCAATAATGACGTGATGCAAAACGTATATTTTTTAATAAACGTCAAATTAATGGGAGAAACAAGACCTCCGACTAGTGATAATAGTATATGAACTACTAGTATTTACTCGCACGAGTCTGAACTAAATATGAATATTGCCACTAAATGTACTTTAAGCAAGTATGGCTGTATATGAAAATCTGGTAATCGATTATGACTTTGCTGTTACTGTATGATATCCTAACATAATATGTGTTCGTGTATATTTGTACAGCTCATCTCCATAAAGGAAGTTGTGATTCTATACATGTGTTGTGTTTTATTTCCAATTTTCGTCATAAAGATATAATCAGCGCCCGCCGGCAAACATCTTTAGTTCTACTATAGAAGCACGTGAGGAGAAAACATAAGCTAATGTGAACACTGTAAAAAACATTTCTTAAACACAAATACGTGTTCACAATAACATGTATAACAAAACACACGGTATATTACTTCTGATTCTGTTGGAGCGTTTTGAGATTATGTCTTTGATTATGTTTAAGCTTAGCTTAAGCTAGTTAATATGAACCGAACCTGTGCAAACACAAAACAGACGGAACTCAGTCCATCATATATCTTCATCACAATTTCCGCAGATCAAGCAGTCGAGTTAACAACATGCATGGTATACACGTACAAAATGCTTTACGCAGTAAGTCTGGGATTGTACTTGGATTGTATATGAATGTTACAACGTACATTAGAATCACCATGTGATGCAACGTGTACTTGACGGAGTAGTTCTTGCAACGTAACGAGGAAACAACATGTGATTGTCATACATCGTACAATAGAAATCCAATGTAATTCAACGCACAATACAATAATCACAGACGTTCATACAAATTACAACAGTCACAGGCGTTCATACAACGTACAACAGACACAGACGTGCATACAACGTACAACAGACACAGACGTTCATACAACGTATACAAGACACAGACGTTCATACAACGTACAATAATCACAGACGTTCATACAAATTACAACAGACACAGATGTTCATACAACGTACAATAATCACATCCGTTCATACAACGTACAAAAGACACAGACGTTCATACAACGTACATCAGACACAGCCATTCATACAACGTACAAAAGACACAGAAGTTCATATAACGTACAACAGACACAGCCATTTATACAACGTACAATAGACACATCCGTTCATACAACGTACAATAATCACAT
Source organism: Mizuhopecten yessoensis (assembly GCF_002113885.1). Taxonomy (NCBI): domain Eukaryota; kingdom Metazoa; phylum Mollusca; class Bivalvia; order Pectinida; family Pectinidae; genus Mizuhopecten; species Mizuhopecten yessoensis. The sequence continues at coordinate 121,059 of NW_018405225.1, forward strand.
CCGTTTATACAAATTACAACAGACACATCCGTTCATACAACGTACAACAGACACAGACATTCATACAACGTACAACAGACCCAGCCATTCATACAACGTACAATACTCACATCCGTTTATACAAATTACAACAGACACATCCGTTCATACAACGTACAAAAGACACAGAAGTTCATACAACGTACAACAGACACATCCGTTCTTGCAACGTACAGTAGACACATCCGTTCATACAACGTACAACAGACCCAGCCATTCATACAACGTACAATAATCCCATCCGTTCATACAAATTACAACAGACACAGATGCTCATACAACGTACAATAATCACAGCCGTTCATACAACGTACAATGGACACAGTCATTTATACAACGTTCAATAGACACAGCCATTCACACAACGTACAACAGACACAGCCATTCTTACAACGTACAATAATCACATCCGTTCATACAACTTACAATAGACACAGACGTTCATACAACGTATAAAAGACACAGACGTTCATACAACTTACAATAGACACAGACGTTCATACAACGTATACAAGACCCAGACGTTCATACAACGTACAACAGAGACAGCCATTCATACAACGTACAATACTCACATCCGTTTATACAAATTACAACAGACACATCCGTTCATACAACGTACATCAGACACAGCCATTCATACAACGAACAATAGACACAGACGTTCATACAACGTACAATAATCACAACCGTTTATACAAATTACAACAGACACATCCGTTCATACAACGTACAATAGACACAGACGTTCATACAACGTACAACAGACACAGCCATTCATACCACGTACAATAATCACATCCGTTCATACAAATTACAATAGACACAGACGTTTATACAACGTACAATAATCACATCCGTTCATACAACGTACAACAGACACAGCCATTCATACAACGTACAACAGACACAGACGTTCATACAACGTACAACAGACACAGCCATTCTTACAACGTACAATAATCACATCCGTTCATACAACGTACATCAGACACAGACGTTCATACAACATACAACAGACACAGCCATTCATACAACGTACAACAGACACAGACGTTCATACAACGTACAATAATCACATCCGTTTATACAACGTACAAAAGACACAGACGTTCATACAACGTATAAAAGACACAGTTATTCATACAACGTACAAAAGACACAGAAGTTCATATAACGTACAACAGACACAGTGGTTCATACAACGTACAATAATCACAGACGTTCATACAACGTACAAAAGACACAGACGTTCATACAACGTACAATAGACACAGCCATTCATACAACGTACAACAGACACAGCCATTCATACAACGTACAGTAGACACAGTCGTTCATACAACGTACAATAATCACATCCGTTTATACAACGTACAAAAGACACAGACGTTCATACAACGTACAACAGACACAGCCATTTATACAACGTACAATAGACACATCCGTTCATACAACGTACAATAGACACAGCCGTTCATACAACGTACAACAGACACAGATGTTCATACAACGTATAAAAGACACAGTTATTCATACAACGTACAGTAGACACAGCCGTTCATACAACGTACAATAATCACATCCGTTTATACAACGCATAAAAGACACAGTTATTCATACAACGTACAAAAGACACAGCCATTCATATAACGTACAATAATCACAGCCATTCATACAACGTACAACAGACACAGCCGTTCATACAACGTACAACAGACACAGACGTTCATACAACGTACAATAATCACAGACGTTCATACAAATTACAACAGTCACAGACGTTCATACAACGTACAACAGACACATCCGTTCTTGCAACGTACAGTAGACACATCCGTTCATACAACGTACAATAGACACAGCCGTTCATACAACGTACAACAGACACAGACGTTCATACAACGTACAAAAGACACAGACGTTCATACAACGTACAACAGACACATCCGTTCTTGCAACGTACAGTAGACACATCCGTTCATACAACGTACAATAGACACAGTTATTCATACAACGTACAAAAGACACAGAAGTTCATATAACGTACAACAGACACGGTGGTTCATACAACGTACAGTAGACACATCCGTTCATACAACGTACAATAGACACAGCCGTTCATACAACGTACAATGGACACAGTCATTTATACAACGTTCAACAGACACAGCCATTCACACAACGTACAACAGACACAGCCATTCATACAACGTACAAAAGACATAGCCGTGCATACAACGTACAACAGAAACAGTCTTTCATGCAACGTACAGCAGACACAGCCGTTCATGGAGCGTACAATAGACACAGATGTTCATACAACTTACAATAGACACATCCGTTTATAAAACGTAAAATAAACACAGCTGTTCTTACATCGTACAATAGAAACAATCGTTCTTACAACGTACAATAAACACAGCTGTTCTTACATCGTACAATAGAAACAGCCGTTCTTACAACGTACAATAAACACAGCCGTTCTTACATCGTACAATAGAAACAGACATTCATATAGCATACAATAGACGCAACTGTTCATATAACGTACAGTAGACACAGCTCTTCTTACGACATACAACAAACAGTCGTTCATACAACGTACAACAGACACAGACGATCATGCAACGTACAATAAAATAGACGCAGCATGACTTACAATGTGCGATTGACGCAGCATGTGTTAAACGTAGTAGGCATAAAACATTCAGCGTACATACATGTATCCTTTCATAAAACGTATAAAAGACACAGACGTCCATACAACGTACAATAAATACAGCCGTTCATACAACGTAAAATAGAAACCGCCGTACATGCAACGAACAATAGAAACAGTCGTTCATATAACGTACAATAGACACTGACGTTCATACACGGTACAATACAAACAGACGTTCACACAACGTACAGTAGGCACAGCCGTTCCTTCAACGTACAAAAGACACAGACGTTCAAACAACGTACAATATACATAGACGTCTATACAACGTACAGTAGACACAGCCGTTCATACAACGTACAATATACACAGCCGTTCAAACAACGTACAATAGACACAGACGTTCATACAATGTACAAATGTACAATAGACGTAGCCTGTCTTACGACAAACGAAAGACACAGCATGTCTTACAACGTTGTAGATCTTACGGCGATCAAAAGACGTACCATGTCTTACAACGTAGTAGGTCTTACGACGGACAAAAGACGTACCATGTCTTACAACGTAGTAGGTCTTACGACGAACAAAAGACACAGCATGTCTTACAACGTAGTAGGTCTTATGACGTACACTAGACGCAACATGCCTTACAACGTAGTAGGTCTTATGACGAACAAAAGACACAGCAAGTCTTACAATGTAGTAGGTCTTACGACGAACAAAAGACACAGCATGTCTTACAACGTAGTAGGTCTTACGACGAACAAAAGACGCACCATGTCTTACAACGTAGTAGGTCTTACGACGAACAAAAGACGCACCATGTCTTACAACGTAGTAGGTCTTACGACGGACAAAAGACGCACCATGTCTTACAATGTAGTAGGTCTTATGACGAACAATAGACACATCATGTCTTACAATGTAGTAGGTCTTATGACGTACAAAAGACACAGCATGTCTTAAAACGTAGTAAGTCTTACGGCGATCAAAAGACGCACCATGTCTTACAATGTAGTAGGTCTTATCACGTACAATAGACGCATCATGTCTTACAATGTAGTAGGTCTTATGACGTACAATAGACGCATCATGTCTTACAACGTACTAGGTCTTACGACGAACAAAAGACACAGCATGTCTTAAAACGAAATAGGTCTTATGACGAACAATAGACGCATCTTGTCTTACAACGTAGAAGGTCTTATTACGTACAATAGACGCATCAGACGTACAAAAGACGCAGCATGCCTTACAACGTACATGTAGTAGGTCTTATGACGTACAATAGACGCATCATGTCTTGCAACGTAGTAGGTCTTACGACGTACAACAGACGCATCATGTCTTACAACGTAGTAGGTCTTACGACGTACAACAGACGCATCATGTCCTACGTCGTGTAATAGACTCAACATAGATGATGCAACAGGTATTAAAACGAACAGTAGACGCAGCAGCTGACAGAAGACTGTCAGGACCATGTATGGTCATTTGGCTAAGACTTTCGCTTGTTACATTATAAGGATTTCCCTAGAACAGTTATGTAACACATTATATCCGGAATGTATTTAACAACACCAGTTTTTGGATAAACTTCATCTTAATGTAATTAGAAATGAAGGAGCTTTAAAAAATCTTATTTTAAACTGACTTGTAATTATCGTTTATCATGATTAAATTTCAACTTTCCAAAAATAAATTTCAACTGTTGAAAAAACAAGACACTCATCATTATCAAACGATAAAAATGCCAAGCGCTACAGAGACAGATGTATAGCAAGCTTTCGCGTGAGGCCGATGTGATTTAGAACCTGTCATATTCGCTTGTGTCAAACAGGTTGAAAATTCTTTTTGTATTCAACCAGACTGAAATTGAATTACATGACCCGCGTGATGTGTTAATGTCGGTCTATTTGGGACAGTTGTCAGTCTTAATGGATATATCTAAGTGCATCGTATGATGCATTTCATTTTAATTTGCATGACGGTGCAAATAACATATACAATGTAAATCTCGTCTTCACACCATCAGGTCGTATTCTGAGGATCGTGTGCCGTCAGCGGTATCACGGTTGGTATATGTGTGCAACTATCCACATCTTAAAGGTTCACACTTTCACACACGTCAAATATAGGGCTCATCCTCAACTAAAACTTGTATAAAAAGTAACTTAGTTTTTATCAGATTAAAGAAAGCCTGTATTTTACAACACTAATGATCATGGTATACGTATATATCTGACATAGTTTTACAAACGGCTTCAGGTCTCAGGAACACCTAAAACATCATCCTTCAGATTTGTTTTCCCTCAAAAACAAATTCGAATGCCTTTTTTAGACTCCAACATTATCGGAAGTGATATCAAGTTGCATTAATTCAAATAAAGTCAAATAAAAATTAGAAACTGTGGTATTTCCGTCACGTCACCTAGATACACTTACCGAGAAAGAACACCCTAGACAGTCATAGATCTATTGACGATTACTTACTGGAGAAACATTCTAGAAAATTCATAGATTTATTGAAGATTGCTTACTGGGCAAACATTTTAGAAAGACCATAGATTTGCTGAAGAATTATTACTTGGAAATTATTATCATGGACAGCCCATAGATTTATTGAAGATAACTTACAAAATGAACTTGGAAATTATTATCATGGACAGCCCATAGATTTATTGAAGATAACTTATAAAATGAACTTGGAAAATATTATCATACACAGCCCACAGATTTATTGAAGATTACTTACTTAGAAAATATTATCATACACAGCCCATAGATTTATTGAAGATTACTTACTTGGAAAATATTGTCATACACAGGCCACGGATTTATTGAAGATAACTTACTTGGAAAATATTATCATACAAAACCCACAGATTTGAAAAAAATACTTACTAGGAATATAATATCATGGACAGCACATAGAATTATTGAAGATTACTTACTGGGGAAATAATATCCTAGACAGTCCATAGAGTTAATTATGTCATATTAATTTAACTGATTATTAAAGGAAACATCTTAGGCAGTCGAAAACCTGTAAATTCTACTTAAAAACCCATGTGTAACCGTGCACAAACTCATTAAAATCGATTTTCTGGGAAAACTATATACTTGTAAAATGTTCTTGTACGAAGTTTAATCTTGATAGCGGATCAAATGAAATCGTAAACATTTTTCGATGCTTTTTGCTTATACAATATCTTCATATCTGGACATTGCGAGCCAGCACGCGCCGGCATCTATCAACAATCTCGTAATTTACAAAAAAAACCTTGATAAAGGTATGGATATGATCGTCTGATCTAGGTTACAGTTATATTAAACATACTTGGTTTTCATTCACCACAGACCACATGTTCAGCAGTCAGGTAAAACCTGGCTATCTTATAACAGGGTTTTATATCGCCTCCAACGACATCAGGGAACATGCACAAAAAGTGAAGTACATGTAAATCAAATTTTTATCTGTGCCGACTTCGTCCATTTGTAATGTTAGTTTATGAAATTACTTTAAACTTGGGATGATGACAACATTACAACATGTTAGAACTATTTCTTTCTTTCAACATTCTGCTGATTCATCAGACAATGAACAGTTATACAAAAACGTTAATAGCCTTGCTATGTTTTCAGTGTGATTTTTTATTAATTATACAAAAGTATGCGTTACTATATATGAACATCTGAAATCTGCACGAGCACAATACTGAGAATCTGGGCAGGAGACAGCTGTTCAGTGACCAACTTGCAAAACAATATTTACCAGATCCTCCTATCTAAATGATCATCTCCTTCCTCACTAGTATATAGAACTAGAACCTATAAAATATACGGAATGCAAGTAGTGATACAATTCCACTAAATAGCATCATTGGTCTGCGTTTTATCTCCTGCTGCTGTTAGATCTTCGGATATTGATTTTAATCTAAAACAAATACGACTCTTAAAATGACGATAAAATATATTCAAATGTATATAAAATGACGAAAAAGATGTGGATTCAAAATAAAAATGCAAGACTTTTTGTATCTTGCTAGGGGGTCGAATATTATTATAATAAAATTAATAATAAAATATTTTATTTAAGTGTCACACATATTTTACATAACACATCACTTACTTAATAAAAGTACTCACATGAAAAATATGCCCAGCCATACTGACTTACGAGACACTACTTAACATTTATATATATTAAAACATAGAATCTATTAATGATTTTCAATAAAAAGAACCATATATCATACTGTACATAACATAAAAAATGATTGTATGCTCAGGATCCGATGGTGGGAGAAGAGCGACAGTGGTTGGGCCAATCCCTACCGACAAGTCGCCCCTCCCCCACCATCGGGACCTCGATGATTGGCAATTACAAGCACATCAAATACATATAAAATACATAAATTAGATCTACTATAATCATTAAAACTGAATTATAGTAAATGGCGAAAGCATCGTAATGTTGCCTACTATAAGCAATAATATGAACCATATATTACGAGGTATAAAGTCATAAAAAATCTAAAAGGCATATCAAGTTTTAAATACTACCACGTCTCCTTTTCATAAAAAGGAAAACTGACTTAGCTAAGACAGGTTGTAGCGATTCTTCATTCATAAGAAAAAGAAATTGTTCGTTATGATCTATAGAAATAAATGATTGATCTAAATTACACTTGCTCTTTCAAACAGAGGGACTTTAAGGTCGAAATATAAGTTACATTCACATAAAAAGTGGATTTATTCTCAATTTTATTATCACAGAAATTGCATAGCCTGTCATTTAATGGAGTGACTGGACGTGTATATCTACCCGTCTCTATAAGTACCGGTAAGCTGCCACTTCTTAACTTGGCTAATACACTACGGTGTGGTATCGGCATTAAAAGCCGTGGTCCCAACCCGCCGTACTTGCAAGTGCGTGCTGTCTACTTGCAAAAACGTGGGCAAAATTGGGGGATCCGTACGTGGTGAGTACCGCTTCAATACGGATTTGGGAGCACGCAGACACGCCGTAGCACTTTTAGTGCATGAGGAACTTTCGCTGCGTTCGGGATGCGGTCGGGCTACGGATTCACCCAAGTACGGGTGACGCGCGTGCCTTCTACAGCCAATGAGCGCACAACGCACCGACTCCGTGAGTCTTTTAATTTTTTCCCACGGTCACTTGCTCTACGGACGGCGCACTTAGCACTTAGCACTTCCACAATTCTACTGTCCAGTGAGCACGCAGAACTGACGTGGACCGTACCGAGTAAGCACGTGCTCTGCATTTACAACGCACGTTGTGCGCACTGATTTCTGCAGTATACATAAAAGCCGAGCGACATTGGGCGGAAAAACTCACGTTCATCGCACTTCCACGCACTTACAACAAGTGAGTGAGTAAGAACACCGTACGTGAGCAGCACGTGTAAGTACGGTGTCTGAACGATGCACGCAACCGCTCACGGCCAGGCCACGTACTTACACCTTGCGCAACCGTGCGAGTGACGTGCGTTGACGTACTCTCCCTGCTCTTGCCACTCCCTCCCCACGTTTTCAGAAAAACGTGGCGGCCGTGGCCTCCCCCTTTATCACACCAAAGACTGGAGAACCCGTCTCTTCATCCTTGAACCCGTCTCTTCATCCTTGTTGAAAAATTTCTGTTTGATTTTAGAGCGTCATTAATAATATTGGCGATACCAGACTTACTTGCTATTTCTTTTAGCTTTTACATCCCATGATTTTCCTTTCCTGGAGGACCATGAATAAACTTTGTACAGAATACGGTCATTATCCACCGATTTTAACTTACAACACAACCTAAAAACTTCAACTCGTTGTTTGGATACACAAGACATCCAACCCATATCGCCTTTGTTACCTAGATTGGAAGAATTTCCTCCAACACCTAGAAATAACTGTTAGTAGTTTCTATGAAAACATTTCCGCAGGTAAACTGGACACCAGTTTTTGGGGTGTGTTTTGGTCGAAAGTGGACTGTTTTAGACATTTATGGCACCAATCCGCAACAATATCCAATAATTTCTGAAGGTTCCCTTCACTGAGGGCCATTAATACAATGTCGTCAGGGTAACACAACGAACAAACACAAATACCATCTATATGTATACCATGTTTAGAAGTTTTCAGATCCTCAATTAGATCATTAATATATATAGAAAAAATAACTGGAGACATTAAACAGCATTGTTTTAAACCGAGTTAAACACTAATGCCACTTGTAATGACTTCATTAATTCTGACGTAACAAGTGACTGTTGTATCCTGATCATTTGATCCGTCTCCATTATTAGTCACGCCATGCGTCTTAATCAACCATGTGCTTTATGTGTAATAAAGTAGTTCAATACAAATGGATTCCACGTGTCTGTCATGATTCCTGTCGACTCCCTCTAGGGCAATCAAACACAACATATTGGCGACGAGAAAATCGGTATCTACAATGGCTCAAGCAACCATAGGAAGGTTAGTGAATTTGACGATTCAATTAAAACCTGGGAGTCTTACACAGAGCGTATCGAACAATATTTCAAAGCGAACAAGGTCGAGGCCGATACAAAAGTTGCGGCGTTTGGTCAATGTGTCTGCGCCACACTCCCCCTTCCGTAGTCTCGACTTTGTAGGAGAGTGGTCAAACACAACAGTGACGTCTTCATAAAGAGAAAGTATGGCATTGTATATACTTCCTTCAACTCCAATACGTTTCAACTTATACCATAAACATGTTCTATCTACCGTATCGAATGCTTTTTGTAAATCAATAAAGCAAGTATAAGTACATGTAGACTGTCCAGCGTTCTTTCTGTTATTCATAATACTGTATAAGGTGTATATGTGGTCCTAACAACTATTATACCAAATAATTTAGAGTCGTAGAGAGTGTGAAAATTTGTCTAACAACGCTTAAGATAATGATGGTTGCTTACGTTTAATAGATTAACACTAAATGCCAATATCCTATATCATTGTCAGGATCAGAAGACGTTTTTGTACAATCCAACAGATTCTTTGTTCACGGGAACTAACAACATCACAAACTGATGTATTTAAATTAAACTAGAAACATCAAGTGTAATGTTTATAAGATAACAACACAAAGAATGGGAAATCTATAAAGTGCCTTTTGGGAAAGGACACCGTGAAATGAGGACAAACACTCAACAAGCAAGATTGATTCCAACTGCCTTTAATCCTACACCGGATCCGCCCCAGGTAAAAATAGCAAAAATGGATATCAAACCACTTACCTGTACTTAATCGATCACAGACCAGTAACTACTTACCTGGAGGGCGGGTTAATTGATTACTGACAGGTGATCTAATACAGGTGTTACAATGTTCAAGGACCAGGTGCTTAAACAGGTAAACCATCGAATTTAGAAAGAAAACAAGTAATTTTACTATTAGCAGGTGCGAGCTGATTACTCAATCCAATGAGTTTGTATATAAACGTACGGTATATACAGATATATATACATAATTATATATACATAAGGTACGGGGAAAGTTAGGAGACCAACCTTTGGATGGATAGGAAATGTTTGCTTTACGCAGTTTTAAATAGTTTTCAGTAAAATGTACATTATTCTTCTTATGTAGATATGAATATAATTCCGACTTTCATTATGACACAATAAATAAAGACTTACAATTGAAAGACTTAAGTAAGAAAATCCTTACATCACAATTAAGAAATTGACTTCTTAATTAGCATCAAAATAGAGGCATATAAAATCCTCCCAAGACAAATAATTATCTCAATGATAAATACATGTACATCGACAATAACTTTCATTAAGTCTTGTTACTAATTGTTAAATAAATTTTCCAGGCAGTTTTCTGATCTAATATCTATATATATATATATGTATAAGGAAATTATGATTCACCTGATGAACGCTCCCTCTAGCATCTGTCGTAATCCAGGTGTTATTTTTGATATACAGCACTGAGTCCCGAAAACCCACTTTTGAATAAATGTTTGCAAATAGCTTTTTCGCATCTAACACAACAAAACATCGATGCATCCATTTAGAAAAAGAAAATCCGGAAAAATCTAACCCTAAAACAGCTTATAGGCGCGCACAATCCATTGTTTAATGTTATCTTTCTTCTTCCATGGTCACTGGTGATACATAGCATATGACTGCCGATAAAGCTTTTCATTTCTTCAGCATGTTCCAGAAGTTCAGGGTTGAGATGTCGACCTCTGATTATGACAAACCGTTTTTGGTAGATGTATGCCTGATGCAATGCATTGCATGTCAATAAGCAACGAAGACCTCGGGTTATCGGTCGTCGGATTCCATATGGTTGTAAATGGTGTTGAACGACGAAGGACAGACTTCGCAGTGTTGCCAAAAGGTTCGCCATTATAAGCGAAGATAAATATTTATTATAATAAAAAAATAATGGCAACGGCTACAAATATTATATAACTATCGAAAAGGTAATAAGCGATATATCTTGAATGTTTAAATTATGTGTCGTATACCATTGCAAAAACTGACTTTTAAAATGTATTTAGGTTTATGCGATATTTTATTCCCCCCAAGCTTAAGTGAATATCACTTTTCCTGGTTAACTAATACTCGTACGTGTACTAATCTTAAAAGTCATCAGATGTATAGCGTTGAAAGTGTTGGTGGATATTATTCTATTATGGCCCTTTCACGAGGGAACTGTTCTCTTATAGTGTTGTCTGGGGAAGCACTATACCTCCCCAGACAACACTATAAGAGAACTGTTCCCGAGGGAAAAGGTCATAATAGATTTAGTACATCACATGACTGTCATTTGACAATAAAAAGACAAACATGAGGAACTTCATTGAAAACATATTTAATCATTTTAAAACAACTGCTGGAAATTTGAACGTAACATTTGAAGTTTTGATTCATGAGTTGTTGTTAATTGTAACGGTACAATTACTAAATTTGAAAGAAGGTGTACAAANCATGTAGACTGTCCAGCGTTCTTTCTGTTATTCATAATACTGTATAAGGTGTATATGTGGTCCTAACAACTATTATACCAAATAATTTAGAGTCGTAGAGAGTGTGAAAATTTGTCTAACAACGCTTAAGATAATGATGGTTGCTTACGTTTAATAGATTAACACTAAATGCCAATATCCTATATCATTGTCAGGATCAGAAGACGTTTTTGTACAATCCAACAGATTCTTTGTTCACGGGAACTAACAACATCACAAACTGATGTATTTAAATTAAACTAGAAACATCAAGTGTAATGTTTATAAGATAACAACACAAAGAATGGGAAATCTATAAAGTGCCTTTTGGGAAAGGACACCGTGAAATGAGGACAAACACTCAACAAGCAAGATTGATTCCAACTGCCTTTAATCCTACACCGGATCCGCCCCAGGTAAAAATAGCAAAAATGGATATCAAACCACTTACCTGTACTTAATCGATCACAGACCAGTAACTACTTACCTGGAGGGCGGGTTAATTGATTACTGACAGGTGATCTAATACAGGTGTTACAATGTTCAAGGACCAGGTGCTTAAACAGGTAAACCATCGAATTTAGAAAGAAAACAAGTAATTTTACTATTAGCAGGTGCGAGCTGATTACTCAATCCAATGAGTTTGTATATAAACGTACGGTATATACAGATATATATACATAATTATATATACATAAGGTACGGGGAAAGTTAGGAGACCAACCTTTGGATGGATAGGAAATGTTTGCTTTACGCAGTTTTAAATAGTTTTCAGTAAAATGTACATTATTCTTCTTATGTAGATATGAATATAATTCCGACTTTCATTATGACACAATAAATAAAGACTTACAATTGAAAGACTTAAGTAAGAAAATCCTTACATCACAATTAAGAAATTGACTTCTTAATTAGCATCAAAATAGAGGCATATAAAATCCTCCCAAGACAAATAATTATCTCAATGATAAATACATGTACATCGACAATAACTTTCATTAAGTCTTGTTACTAATTGTTAAATAAATTTTCCAGGCAGTTTTCTGATCTAATATCTATATATATATATATGTATAAGGAAATTATGATTCACCTGATGAACGCTCCCTCTAGCATCTGTCGTAATCCAGGTGTTATTTTTGATATACAGCACTGAGTCCCGAAAACCCACTTTTGAATAAATGTTTGCAAATAGCTTTTTCGCATCTAACACAACAAAACATCGATGCATCCATTTAGAAAAAGAAAATCCGGAAAAATCTAACCCTAAAACAGCTTATAGGCGCGCACAATCCATTGTTTAATGTTATCTTTCTTCTTCCATGGTCACTGGTGATACATAGCATATGACTGCCGATAAAGCTTTTCATTTCTTCAGCATGTTCCAGAAGTTCAGGGTTGAGATGTCGACCTCTGATTATGACAAACCGTTTTTGGTAGATGTATGCCTGATGCAATGCATTGCATGTCAATAAGCAACGAAGACCTCGGGTTATCGGTCGTCGGATTCCATATGGTTGTAAATGGTGTTGAACGACGAAGGACAGACTTCGCAGTGTTGCCAAAAGGTTCGCCATTATAAGCGAAGATAAATATTTATTATAATAAAAAAATAATGGCAACGGCTACAAATATTATATAACTATCGAAAAGGTAATAAGCGATATATCTTGAATGTTTAAATTATGTGTCGTATACCATTGCAAAAACTGACTTTTAAAATGTATTTAGGTTTATGCGATATTTTATTCCCCCCAAGCTTAAGTGAATATCACTTTTCCTGGTTAACTAATACTCGTACGTGTACTAATCTTAAAAGTCATCAGATGTATAGCGTTGAAAGTGTTGGTGGATATTATTCTATTATGGCCCTTTCACGAGGGAACTGTTCTCTTATAGTGTTGTCTGGGGAAGCACTATACCTCCCCAGACAACACTATAAGAGAACTGTTCCCGAGGGAAAAGGTCATAATAGATTTAGTACATCACATGACTGTCATTTGACAATAAAAAGACAAACATGAGGAACTTCATTGAAAACATATTTAATCATTTTAAAACAACTGCTGGAAATTTGATCGTAACATTTGAAGTTTTGATTCATGAGTTGTTGTTAATTGTAACGGTACAATTACTAAATTTGAAAGAAGGTGTACACAAAATGGAATGTCGAAATCTCTGCCACATGATGGTTCTTGTAAATGCCGCCGCAAACCTTGCCTGATGTCATTAAGATAACTTTTTGAGTAGATCTCTCCTTTTTTGTTGCGTATATTGGCCTAAAAATCCGCCAAAACACCGTTCAATTCACTGGATTGAATCACCGCTAGGTCACTTACGGCTCCCCTTTCCAGTAGGAAGTCTTTAAGGTCTGCGACGGCAAATTGTGTCGCTTGCTCGACTTTATGCATTGCTGAGCCTCTGCGAAGCAATCGGCATTCCCAGTCCGGAATCTCGAATCCAGTTTGGCATACGACAATAATGAAGTGAAAGTAGAATATGTACAGCGCTCCCTAGGAGAAGGGGCGCAACTCTTAGCGTCACGCTACTTTTTTGTAGTCTCAGCGGTACAAAAAAAGGTATAGTGCCCGTCTCCAGGTATAGTTCCCATCGTCAANCTAAAAATCCGCCAAAACACCGTTCAATTCACTGGATTGAATCACCGCTAGGTCACTTACGGCTCCCCTTTCCAGTAGGAAGTCTTTAAGGTCTACGACGGCAAATTGTGTCGCTTGCTCGACTTTATGCATTGCTGAGCCTCTGCGAAGCAATCGGCATTCCCAGTCCGGAATCTCGAATCCAGTTTGGCATACGACAATAATGAAGTGAAAGTAGAATATGTACAGCGCTCCCTAGGAGAAGGGGCGCAACTCTTAGCGTCACGCTACTTTTTTGTAGTCTCAGCGGTACAAAAAAAGGTATAGTGCCCGTCTCCAGGTATAGTTCCCATCGTCAAGGACGGATGCTGACTATTTAAAATAGAACAAGGGTAGTTATCCAATAGCTATCCTAGAATTTATCATGTGATGTACTAAACATGTATATGCATATGATACTGAAGACGAATCTAATACCGGAAGTCGGTTAGTTCAGCGGAAGTAGGTTCACATGTCTATGATTTTCTGATGTTTCATGACTAAACCGACATACCGTGCTTGTCTTTGGTGTTGACTGTTTGTTATCTAATATGTAGTAAATACCATTCTACACTTAATTTAGGCTGATGTAAACTGTATATGGAATGATCGTGATGTATTATTTACTTGGGGCATAAGATGTTTCATCACTTGTATCTTATTACAAAAACGAGATCTTTGAAGTGTGAAAACCTTTTTTTCTGTATCCGGTTCAGTAGATCAAATAACACAAGTCGCAGTTTGTGAAAAAACCATATAATTAATGATACATTATATTTCCTTTAACTGTGATACACTGAACACAAATATGTCTTACGGGACAGATAAGGAAAACTATGGTTTAAAGACATCACAGGTATCTTCTTTTCGAATGTTGGCCTTTAATGTGTGGGAACAAAATGACGTTCGAGTATGTCTGAAATATTTCATAGAAACATCAGTGGTTTGCTGACTGCTACTACATAACTGGACCTAACAGAGTATAGGGACTTAATGTATAAAAAGGTCATGGCCGCGTAGATGCAATGGGTTATATCTAAATCTTAATATTCTCGCAACCTTTACTTTGCGACTAGTCTTCAGTGTGTTCTTCCCTTTCAAAAGTGCGTTTACTCCTCATGGAAAACACAAGTGATCCTTATGACTACATGAAAATAACACGTCTGATTAATATAGTGTATGTTATGGAAACATTCCTAGTCGAAGCGCACGTGAAGTACCCCTGCTACATTATAGAGGGTGATGTTAACTGACTTGTAAGGCAGTTTAATGAACATAGGGTCTAGAGATCTAGTATTATACATTGCACTGTCTCTGTAAAGTAGCCCACTTGCCTTATCGTTAATCAGCAATAAAGAGGTAATGGCACATTATGTATGCAATAGTAAATGGACGTGTAATGTATCTTTACGTAAAAATAACATCCTGGTTTACGTATACCAGTGTTTAAGAAAAAGTAACAGATTAGTTGATAGGGAACTTAGCATTATACATAAACACTTCCGTAATTCCTAATATACTACAGCTACCACCATTATGTAATAATGAAGTAAAATGTTTACATTGTTATCATCCACCCGTTATAAACCGTCCCTGATGCCAACTGTCAGTGTTGTAGGTCCATCTAACACAACTTACTTCATACTTACTAGAATCTTGGAAAAAGCGAGGATTTTGTTTTACACAACCACTCTCCTCCTAAAACTAAAAAGCAAAATTGGTGAACACATGTGTTTAGAAATGCTAATGCTTGTATATATAATAATGATATCATGTATGTTAAAAAGCTAACAAGTTGATCTGTGTTGTCAACTACATTAATGATCACGTTGTGTTAGTATCGACCTAAAGTAGATAATGCTGTCATGCACGTGTAAAGCATGCTACATTGGAGAAGCATACATTGACAGCGTATAAGCCACATGTAAATATCCGGTCTGTGAGGGTCCTATTCACCAGCTAAATCAGGTGATAATGGTAAAGTAGAACAGTGTATACAATGTCTATATGAACGCCTGCAGGAATACAGAGAAATGTAACAGTGACGCGTATGACAGCTGGAGTTGATGTATGTATCTCCCGTACAGAGATGACGGCACGTAATGTTCGGCGACCATTTTGATTATAAGTAATCACTATAAACGTCACCAGATCTGCCAGTCCGTATCAATCCGGCGGTCGGCTTTCTGATTTACAATGTACCGGGAGATCATGTGATTGTTTTTTAGACAACAGCTCTTGATTCCAGCAATACAAACCTACAAATAATACAATACTATGTCGTCAGGGTACAGAACTATTATAAAGCGTGTAAACAAAGGCGCGCGTACATGTAGTCATGACAAGCATTGTGTGGATATTTAAATGAATAAATAAAAATAACCCAAAAAATCCAACATGTATTATATTTTATTACATGTATATATAGATTATACGTCTAAGTGATGCCCAGTTCTGCTATTTGTGTGTAAAAAGAAACGGGATGGCCTCTCTTTTTTTAAACGGGATTTCAAATGAAAAATGATACAAAATGAAGGTACTTTTGTTTTTAAATGGAAATTCACATGCTTTTGAAATATATATTTATTTTCTGAATAAGCCGATACATTGTCTTAACATAGCGTAAAAATAGATGGGACATGGAAGCGTGTGTGTCTATATATACTATCCTTACTTTTGTTTAGTAGTGTCGTCCTTACTGTTGTTTTGTAGTGTCGTCCTTNTTACGGCTCCCCTTTCCAGTAGGAAGTCTTTAAGGTCTGCGACGGCAAATTGTGTCGCTTGCTCGACTTTATGCATTGCTGAGCCTCTGCGAAGCAATCGGCATTCCCAGTCCGGAATCTCGAATCCAGTTTGGCATACGACAATAATGAAGTGAAAGTAGAATATGTACAGCGCTCCCTAGGAGAAGGGGCGCAACTCTTAGCGTCACGCTACTTTTTTGTAGTCTCAGCGGTACAAAAAAAGGTATAGTGCCCGTCTCCAGGTATAGTTCCCATCGTCAAGGACGGATGCTGACTATTTAAAATAGAACAAGGGTAGTTATCCAATAGCTATCCTAGAATTTATCATGTGATGTACTAAACATGTATATGCATATGATACTGAAGACGAATCTAATACCGGAAGTCGGTTAGTTCAGCGGAAGTAGGTTCACATGTCTATGATTTTCTGATGTTTCATGACTAAACCGACATACCGTGCTTGTCTTTGGTGTTGACTGTTTGTTATCTAATATGTAGTAAATACCATTCTACACTTAATTTAGGCTGATGTAAACTGTATATGGAATGATCGTGATGTATTATTTACTTGGGGCATAAGATGTTTCATCACTTGTATCTTATTACAAAAACGAGATCTTTGAAGTGTGAAAACCTTTTTTTCTGTATCCGGTTCAGTAGATCAAATAACACAAGTCGCAGTTTGTGAAAAAACCATATAATTAATGATACATTATATTTCCTTTAACTGTGATACACTGAACACAAATATGTCTTACGGGACAGATAAGGAAAACTATGGTTTAAAGACATCACAGGTATCTTCTTTTCGAATGTTGGCCTTTAATGTGTGGGAACAAAATGACGTTCGAGTATGTCTGAAATATTTCATAGAAACATCAGTGGTTTGCTGACTGCTACTACATAACTGGACCTAACAGAGTATAGGGACTTAATGTATAAAAAGGTCATGGCCGCGTAGATGCAATGGGTTATATCTAAATCTTAATATTCTCGCAACCTTTACTTTGCGACTAGTCTTCAGTGTGTTCTTCCCTTTCAAAAGTGCGTTTACTCCTCATGGAAAACACAAGTGATCCTTATGACTACATGAAAATAACACGTCTGATTAATATAGTGTATGTTATGGAAACATTCCTAGTCGAAGCGCACGTGAAGTACCCCTGCTACATTATAGAGGGTGATGTTAACTGACTTGTAAGGCAGTTTAATGAACATAGGGTCTAGAGATCTAGTATTATACATTGCACTGTCTCTGTAAAGTAGCCCACTTGCCTTATCGTTAATCAGCAATAAAGAGGTAATGGCACATTATGTATGCAATAGTAAATGGACGTGTAATGTATCTTTACGTAAAAATAACATCCTGGTTTACGTATACCAGTGTTTAAGAAAAAGTAACAGATTAGTTGATAGGGAACTTAGCATTATACATAAACACTTCCGTAATTCCTAATATACTACAGCTACCACCATTATGTAATAATGAAGTAAAATGTTTACATTGTTATCATCCACCCGTTATAAACCGTCCCTGATGCCAACTGTCAGTGTTGTAGGTCCATCTAACACAACTTACTTCATACTTACTAGAATCTTGGAAAAAGCGAGGATTTTGTTTTACACAACCACTCTCCTCCTAAAACTAAAAAGCAAAATTGGTGAACACATGTGTTTAGAAATGCTAATGCTTGTATATATAATAATGATATCATGTATGTTAAAAAGCTAACAAGTTGATCTGTGTTGTCAACTACATTAATGATCACGTTGTGTTAGTATCGACCTAAAGTAGATAATGCTGTCATGCACGTGTAAAGCATGCTACATTGGAGAAGCATACATTGACAGCGTATAAGCCACATGTAAATATCCGGTCTGTGAGGGTCCTATTCACCAGCTAAATCAGGTGATAATGGTAAAGTAGAACAGTGTATACAATGTCTATATGAACGCCTGCAGGAATACAGAGAAATGTAACAGTGACGCGTATGACAGCTGGAGTTGATGTATGTATCTCCCGTACAGAGATGACGGCACGTAATGTTCGGCGACCATTTTGATTATAAGTAATCACTATAAACGTCACCAGATCTGCCAGTCCGTATCAATCCGGCGGTCGGCTTTCTGATTTACAATGTACCGGGAGATCATGTGATTGTTTTTTAGACAACAGCTCTTGATTCCAGCAATACAAACCTACAAATAATACAATACTATGTCGTCAGGGTACAGAACTATTATAAAGCGTGTAAACAAAGGCGCGCGTACATGTAGTCATGACAAGCATTGTGTGGATATTTAAATGAATAAATAAAAATAACCCAAAAAATCCAACATGTATTATATTTTATTACATGTATATATAGATTATACGTCTAAGTGATGCCCAGTTCTGCTATTTGTGTGTAAAAAGAAACGGGATGGCCTCTCTTTTTTTAAACGGGATTTCAAATGAAAAATGATACAAAATGAAGGTACTTTTGTTTTTAAATGGAAATTCACATGCTTTTGAAATATATATTTATTTTCTGAATAAGCCGATACATTGTCTTAACATAGCGTAAAAATAGATGGGACATGGAAGCGTGTGTGTCTATATATACTATCCTNGGTCCTTACTGTTGTTTTGTATTGTGGTCCTTGCTGTTGTTTTTTAGTGTTGTCGTTACTATTGTTTTGTAGTGTCGTTATTACTGTTGTTTTGTAGTGTCGTTACTTACTGTTGTTTTGTTATGTTGTCCTTACTATTGTTTTGTAGTGTCGTCCTTACTGTTGTTTTGTAGTGTCGTCCTTACTGTTGTTTTGTAGTGTTGTTTTGTAGTGTCGTTACTTACTGTTGTTTTGTAGTGTGGTCCTTACTGTTGTTTTGTAGTGTCGTCCTTACTGTTGTTTTGTAGTGTCGTCCTTACTGTTGTTTTATAGTGTCGTCCTTACTGTTGTTTTGTAGTGTTGTTTTGTAGTGTCGTTACTTCCTGTTGTTTTGTAGTGTGGTCCTTACTGTTTTGTAGTGTGGTCCTTACTGTTGTTTTGTAGTGTGGTCCTTACTGTTGTTTTTTAGTGTCGTC
>NW_018405225.1:144219-175165 GCF_002113885.1 Mizuhopecten yessoensis
TGTTCTCGGGCATGTCATTGATATACATAACAAATAGTATTGGTCCTAAAACACTCCCCTGAGGAATTCCGCTTAAGACGTTCTGTAATTTGGATGTAGATCCGTTAACCACTACTTTTTGATGTCTATCACTTAAAAAGTTTTCTATCCATTTAACAGTTTTCGCGCTGATTCCATAATTATATAGCTTGTGTATTAGACGGCGATGGGGTACCTTGTCGAAAGCTTTCATAAAATCCATATAAATGACATCAATTTCTCCTCCCGTATCCAACATATGAGTCCACTCATCTAGGACGATTAACATTTGAAGTGTTGTTGATCTTCCGGGGAGAAATCCAAACTGATTTTTGCTGAATAAATTGTTCAGTTGCATGTGTTGAACTATACTATCACGTATAAGTTTTTCCATTGTTTTAACGATGATACTAGTAAGACTAACAGGTCGATAGTTTCCAGGATCGGTTTTTGAACCTTTTTTGTAAATAGCGGTGATGTTCGCGTCCTTCCATGATTGGGGTAGTTTTCCTTCAGAGAGAGATTTATTGAAGATTATCGAAATTGGTATACACAAAACATCGCGAAGTTCCTTTAAAGCTTTCGGATGCATCCCATCGGGTCCTGGTGATTTGTTAGCATCTAAATTGAAAAGTAGTTTCTTGATTACATCTCCATTGATTGACGTGTCTTGAAATAGGTGACTGACAGGTCTGGCTAGGAACGGAGGTAGCTCCCCCGGTGGTTCTTTAGTAAATATGAAATTAATATCCCTCGGTCATTTGGAAAATTATTCAGTGTTAAATCAAAGTTGGTTATGTGCATGCGAACCGGTAGTATATTTTAGCAGGATATAAACGTGAAACCGAGGACCATATGAACTTGATAAATAAAAGAATTTTATATGACTTATCATTTCATAATATTTTGTGTTACACTGTATTATAAATAATGTTAATTTATAACAAATCTTTTCTACTTCTATCACTATACAGCTAAAATCTGTTACCCTAGCATTTAATTAAGATTTTGTGGCTTCGACTGGCCACAACCATCTTCATTTGACACCAATATGCATCTCGCAGCTAATGAAAGAGAAACTAAGTTCCGCCGGATTTAGGTAATTATATCAATACAATCATATATATTTTGTAATTAACTTGTTTCGAAAGCAATTGACATTTACATTGTCGGTGAAGTAATTGTATAAAGACATCAGCATTGATGCTTTACATACTTCGGCTAATATATCCTACGTATCATCAACTTGACGTTTATCATATCTATATCTAAATCACTTATCTGAATTCCGATGTTTAATGGGGATCTACAAATAGGACTAACTTGATATTGAAGAGAATGATAACCATTCTAACATTAAGGGTACTTTTTTAACACTGCAAATACATAATGATCAGTAAAACTTTAAAATAGGGAACACCCATTTAGGATTTAATTCTGTTCATGCACTAAGCCAGGCAAAGTAAATTTTGTACTGGCCCCTTTGGTCGTTACGCCCGTTCGGGTCTCATCAGTGGTACTGAGGCAAATAAATGAAACTCAATATCAAAAGTTTTCCAAAAAATATGTAAACATACGAAAAACTGAAAGGGTGCCTTATAAACCATTTATTATGTTAAAGGTCCCAATAAAACCCTCTACGACATTACATTTTCTAACTTATAGCAGATAATGCATCCTTAAAACTAATTTATCACCGAAGAAATACAAAGTATTTTGCATTGGCTGGTTCATAACGTCTAGTCTGAACAACGTCAATACCTTCTTATCAGGTTACCTCGCTGTATGGATACGTCCCCGGGCTATCAATGGGACTGGTGATACTGGTCCTGGAGTACATAGCCTAACTAAATGAATAATAAACAGAACTGTGCAGAAATTACACAATGGCACATTAACCGTTGCATGCTTACACTATTAGGAAAATTACCTCAGGAACCGCTACCCTGATTGTCCAAAAACTCGCATTTTAAAGTTGATTATCAGCTCTGCTTCTGAATTATATGTTTGTGTAGCATGAATTAATTTGTGTAATCACAGAATGATGTTGATATATTGATGTAGATTAACAGATGAAGCGCTCGTTCAGTTGTATTTTTATCATACTGTCAACAGGAGAAGATATTATGAAGCGCTCATTCAGTTGTATCTTTATCATACTGTCAACAGGAGAAGATATTATGAAGCGCCCGTTCAGTTGTATTTTTATCATACTGTTAACAGGAGAAGACATTTTAGTTTTCGCACTTAATAATAAGTGAAATGGAAGTGTCAGAAAGCTGCCAACAGATAAATCATAAAAGTTATTTAATTTTGTTTTAATTACAAATTTCATTTTCGCCTTTTTTCGGATGTCAAAAGGCATCAGGTCTCTACGGTAACACGTTCAAAACGCTTAATATTGATGTGAACGGGAATTAGCTCAAACGGTTAAGATAACGCGAAGATATCGTAGTCGGAGCTAATCAAATGGAATCATTCCTCTATTGTTCACTACGAAAATTGATGTCAAGGGGGATTAGCTCAAGTGGTAGAGCGCTCGCTTAGCATGTGAGAGGTACCGGGATCGATACCCGGATTCTCCAAAATTTTCTTTTCTTCTTTATTTCACTGCATACTATTGGACTTGTCTCAAAGTGTAAGATAATCATTATAGATAGGTAGACTTTTATACGCGTACAATCGAATATATATAAGGTATTGATGTCATCTTCATTGTTATCATGTGACGTCAGTTGATTTTTGTTTCAAAAGTTGCAAACCTTATTAATTGGGTAATCATTACTATCACACCTAATTTTTTTCCCCCACAACGCTCAGCGTGACATCAAGGGGGATTAGCTCAAGTTATTGCGTCCGGCACATTGGCAGTACATTGAAGATATTATCTCCCCTCCAGAGATTGGTTCAAATTAATGGGACCATGAAGAAATTCTGTTCTTACATTACACACAAAAGAAAACAGACTTCGACGGCATCTCTTCACAAAAATGAAATGGAAAACTCGTCCATGACCGTGTGAACAAGGTCAAAGTTCTTAAAAGACAGTTTCAGTCTGGGTCTGTACATCAGAGAAGTTCACTGCTAATCAATTTGATCAAAGATGCACTGTATGGGACCATTACACAAAGACTCACATCCAGCAAATAGAAACAGTGCAACTAGGCACCGGAATATGTCCAGTGTTGGTGACATGCTGAGCAAGCAGGACTTGCCCTCTCTAGAAATACAACGTAGTGATATGCGCCTTTGTACATGTTCCTTCTACATAAGATTGTACACAATCAAATTACCATAACCAAGGACATTTTAGTTGCTCCTTCACGTCTCACCTAGAAGTCCCATGCTCATTCCTTTCTAGTACCATTATGCATTTACAAGAACAATACCCCCACCCCCGACCCCAGATATCTCTGAACTTGATCAATTTGATTGCCTTCAGTTATTTAATTTAGTTTTAATTTCAAATTTCATTTCGCCCTTTTTCGGATGTCAAAAGGCTTCAGGTCTATACGGTTCAAAACTCTATATATTGATATGAACTAGAATTAGATCAAGCGGTAAAGATAACGCGAAGATAACGTAGTCGGAGTTAATCATATAGAATCATTGCTACGCACAACGATATCGAGGGGGATTAGCTCAAGTGGTAGAGCGCTCGCTTAGCATGTGAGAGGTACCGGGATCGATACCCGGATTCTCCAAAGTTTTATTTCTAAAGTAGAATTATTTATAACAGTATATTTATGTGCATTTTATTTGAAATGGTGAATGTGATAATCTAGTGAGGTATATACTACTGTAAGCATTTTGATTAAGTCATTTAATTGTATATACTAATATGTCTCTTTAATTTTGATATACATATTTTGTATTTTAATAATCGAATTTTAATGTCAGAAATCTGCCCAAAGACCAATTAAGTTATTTTGGTTTAATTTAATTTTACTTTGGAAAGTTCGTTTTCATTATCATATTTACAAATGCTTACATAAGAGTAACCAAAGGGGCTACGCATTGTTCACAACGCCAAGTATGACTTCGACGTGAATTGGCTCAAGTGGTAGAGCGCTAGCTCAGCATTTTATTTTCATTTTCATAATATTTTCATGTTGATTTTTTTGTTTTTGTTTTGTTTAAATAAAGCTTATTAGACCTTGTGTTATCCTGTGAGTTTTGAGACCTATTTTTTTTGCATGAAGCTTGAGATTTGGGCTAAAATATGTATTACAAACGAAATGAAAGGCACCAAAACCTGTATATAATTATGCATACGTCAACAGTACCAAGGAAGATAACCCCTATAAACATAGATTCATGCGTCGAAAATACATACGTTTAATAACTCGCAAAATGTTTATCATATTTTATGGTTTATTAATTTCCTAAATGTAACATCTCCCCATGAACAACGTCAAAGCACTCTTGCAGCTTTCCTGATTTTGTCACATCCCCGGGCTGTGTTTGTGATTTCTGACACTAGTACTGGAAAACATGTACATGTGCGAGCGACGAACATCATTTTTGTATTTTGATAAAAGCAGAACGATAAAGATGCAACTTTATTGTTTTCATTGCAGTTTAACATCTGTATATATCAATACAGTATATTACTAGAAATACAGGACAACAGCACATGTTCTGTATGTATAGGAACTATCGAATACAAATTTATGAAGTTTCTTATGCAATTTTTATGATTATTAATAAGGGTAAATATCGATTGTGTTTAACAAATAAACCGTCAATCCTTGACCAATGTTTGGCAGACAATTGAGTTATGTGCCAATAGAATCATTAATCAATAGCAGCGATGTTTTGGTGGGACTTAGGTACAGTACTGTATAGGCACGCATTTAACATACAATGGTGTGATCCTCATTTGGTAGTTGTTTTGCATGCATTACAATAGTGTAATTCATTCACATCCTACTTTTCTTTCCAAATGGGGATGTGTCCAGTATCAGATATTTCTGCTTCTACTGAAGGGACACTGACTGTTTTGTTTCCCAATACATTGATCTTAATTATTTATCTTAATATTTGTATGAACAGAATGCCTTTTTACATTTACTTTGTGCATTGAGTTTGTTTTTTTAAATTGGTGGCAGGTTTTCAATTAATGGAACATCTGTTACACAACACACGTCAATTTTGTTACATTGTAGACATCGTTACATGTATTACTGTGATTGTGACGTCACAATTGCAATGTCGTGACAATCACAACGTCAAAGTTAAGAGTCTCATAGTCCACAGCTGAATTTAGCTGCAATACGAATAAGATATTAAGTGTATAATGTAAATCATTTTTTAACGCGACAAGTACGCGTTTTGATCTTTGTTGAAGGCTATTCAAAACATCTCTCGAATATCAAGTAAGACGTTTCAAACAGTATCCATGTATTATAAAGTGTTCAGTATTTGTAAGTCCATTGTAATTGCTATCTTGCCATCTTCCAAGCTCCACTATTCCTTAAACTGTAATATTATTCCTGTTGTCCTATTCATTATCAACCCTGGACCCTACGACTATAATATTATTCCTATTGTTATCGTTCTATATCAACCCTGGGTCCTACGATTATAATAGTATTCCTATTGTTGTCGTTCTATATCAACCCTGGGCCCTACGACTATAATAGTAATCCTATTGTTATCGTTCTATATCAACACTGGGCCCTACGACTATAATAGTAATCCTATTGTTATCGTTCTTTATCAACCCTGGGCCCTACGACTATAACAGTAATCCTATTGTTATCGTTCTATATCATCCCTGGGTCCTACAACTATAATATTATTCCTATTGTTATCGTTCTATATCGACCCTGGGTCCAACGACTATAATATTATTACTATTGTTATCGTTCCATATCAACCCTGGGTCCTACGACTAAAATAGTATTCCGATTGTTGTCGTTCTATACCAACCCTGGACCCTACTACTATAATATTATTACTATTGTTATCGTTCTATATCAACACTGGGTCCTACGACTATAATATTATTACTATTGCTATCGTTCTATATCAACCCTGGGTCCTACGACTATTATAGTAATCCTATTGTTATCGTTCTATATCATCCCTGGGTCCTACAACTATAATATTATTCCTATTGTTATCGTTCTATATCAACACTGGGTCCTACGACTATAATATTATTACTATTGCTATCGTTCTATATCAACCCTGGGTCCTACGATTATAATAGTATTCCTATTGTTGTCGTTCTATATCAACCCTGGGCCCTACGACTATAACAGTAATCCTATTGTTATCGTTCTATATCATCCCTGGGTCCTACAACTATAATATTATTCCTATTGTTATCGTTCTATATCGACCCTGGGTCCAACGACTATAATATTATTACTATTGTTATCGTTTTATATCAACCCTGGGCCCTACGACTATAATAGAAATCCTATTGTTATCGTTCTATATCAACCCTAGGCCCTAAGACTATAATATTATTCCTATTGTTATCGTTCTATATCGACCCTGGGTCCAACGACTATAATATTATTCCTATTGTTATCGTTCTATATCAACCCTAGGCCCTAAGACTATAATATTATTCCTATTGTTATCGTTCTATATCAACCCTGGGTCCTACGATTATAATAGTATTCCTATTGTTGTCGTTCTATATCAACCCTGGGCCCTACGATTATAATAGTATTCCTATTGTTGTCGTTCTATATCAACCCTGGGCCCTACGACTATAATATTATTCCGATTGTTATCGTTCTATTCCAACCCTGGGCCCTACTACTATAATATTATTCTGATTGTTATCGTTCTATATCAACCCTGGGCCCTACGACTATAATATTATTCCGATTGTTATCTCTCTATTCCAACCCTGGGTCCCGGTGTTTGTTGACTATGACATTTTTTTCTTCTATTTTATTAAGAGTTGAAATTGACGAGTTATATACAATAGAAATCAACGGATACCACTCGTTATGGGCAGGTTTGTGAACAGTAAGTACATGTACTGATTTCCCTTCTACACATCACGAATGAACAAGAATTTTTAGACGATTTGTGGTCGTTGTACAATTAAACATGTCATATTTCGGAGTATTTTATTAATGATCAATAAGTCAAAAAAACATTCTATGCGATTTTATCGCCTTGAAATTTCGAAAGAAATTCCGTGAAGCTTCAAAGAAGCCTATCTCTCTTCAGTCATCCGATTATTCTATTCTACCAGGTTCAGTCGTTCATATCAGTGGTGGCGTCCACGAGTCGGTCGACATCATATGAATCCGTTATCCAATCTGTATTCTTACGAGGACTTTGTTCACCACTTATTTATAATTACCAACATGATGAAACATGTCATTTGTTACGTCTATATTCAGCATGTCGCGGTAACAGAGACCGTTTTTTGTGTGTGTGCCATTAACAAAGCCTTGTCAACTTTTCCAACAGTTTATGTGATTCAGTATCTCCTTCGTGGCGCTCACATTCAGTATATAAGAAGTAAATAATAAATATTTTCTAATATTAAATTGTAGTCTGAAATAACATACATTGTTTCGTCAAACAAGCACCAATTAAGCACTGTAATAGGATTACGTTTCCTTATTGCTTCTACACTATTGAAGGAGCCTCTCAACGACTTTGATAGGATGACCTGGTTACGTACAGAACTAGTTACTGATTTGTGAACAGAATGCATCTATCAATATTGACATTTTGAATAGGGAGAGGATAGATTTTTAACTCGGGATGATAAATTCGTTACGTTTACCATCGCGTTAGGAGGTCAGATGGAGGCTGTCGTCATACTGTGGCTTAATCATTGTGAAGGTATATGATGTAGTTTGTTTACTTTCAATTCACTGCGTAGATATTAAGTTTCAAGTTCAGATGAAACAATGACAGAATACGCGGTTGTTTTGTATATCTTTGGGGCATACCATTTGGCATTTACATCACTTCAAAATTCATATTATTTCAGTTGAGACATTTTACCAGATATTATAGCATCAGACGGCACATTCGGTTGAGTAATGTATTAAAAGTGACACTCTGCCTTGTTGTCGAACATGACGTCATTAGAACCAGCTGCCGTCAAATAATACGCTATTTCCTGTACTTTTTTTAAGCAGCGATATTTGCATCGTCTTACTGCACGGGGGTCCGAGAGCACTTGCTAAGCCTCATGAGACATATATAATTATATACACAGAATGTTTATCCGACACCATTTGTAAACGACACACTGGCCATTCATGTACAATGTACCTCGATCAATGACAGGCAACACAAACTTCGTAGTTCGAGGCAGCTCATCATAACGATAAATGAGATAAATAAGTTTGTACACTAATCTGATCTTAGTGAATTTTGTTAAATGGACAATAAGATGAAGTCTGTCAATACAAAATTTTACTTTTGTCTTCAATACACTTGAAAATGTGTAATTAAGTATGGTCTTTCACCTTTAAGATACCCTCTGTTGTCTTATTTAAATAATTAAGGGTTTTACCACGGAATTAGATTTAAGTCCGTGGTTTTACGTACATGTACCTATCCTTCTGCTTCAACGTTGGTTAGTACCTTTTTGGCCCCTACACTCACCAATGAGTCTTAGAAGGACGAAACAGCTGTATGATGCAGTGTAATTCATTTTAAGCATACTGTATATACAGAATCTACTATCTATAACCATTTATTTAGGTGCAATTAGCCATGTGTGTGTGTGTATGTGTATGCGTGTATTAACTCTGATCTTTACATCGTACTATTGGCTGTTACGAAATAATCTCGCTGGAAACTTTCACAATGGTCAAATAAATACAACTGCCACGGAGTCCATGCTAGCTACTGTAACTAGAGCCCAAATATTTACTTACTAAAAGATGTGTTTGGCGCCTCTTGATGATATCAGATCATAGGCATGTAAAAAAAAAGGCCTGTTCGAGTGATGTCATTTAATGCCCGATAAGATTAAGACCACGTGTATGTACCATTGTCAACATTTTCACGTTAAATTTCACCGTATAAGTGGAGATTTTCGTAAATTTGGCAGTTTTTAAATCAGCCTGAAGTGCACCAAAGAAATTCACACTGCAACAAGACTGAAGAGTCAAATCGTAAAGATAATCCACACGAAAATCCCCTTTTTTACAGATCTTATAAAGTCTATCACATAACAAACCAAAGTAAGCATGGCAATTATCTAATTAACAACTCAACATAAACATTCAAAACTATTGAATCTGAAGATAAAAATGATGCTTTATGAAACACTGGGAAAACAACTCTCAAATAATTCCTTACATTTCCGGACACTGATCAAAAATGCGGAAATTTAGACTTTGCAATTTTTCAAAAAGAAAACCACCTTTTGATTATCACATTACTGTAAATGTAGCCGAGATAAACATCAAAGCTTACATGTCTTGATAAGAACCATCAATGAGTTTTACAAAAAAAACCCATATACAAGTCACCCTTTTTCCACTGGGGTATCTATATTTCCTCAATCACGTATACCTGTCCATTACAGTCTATCAAAGGGTGAAACTATGGCGAACATAACTCATCATTTATTAAGCATGTTTTGATGTAGGGGACATCGATAGGTACAGTTTGTTGATGGTTGGTGTTAGCGTACACGGGCACTCCTATATCTACACGTGTAACACACAACTATACACAAATCTGTAGAATCCTGTCGTCTACTTTCTCAAATCTGAAATGTGTTAACAATGGTCCCGAAATGATATCTGCAATTATCAAAATGATCATAAAACAACCTTGCCGTCATGTTCTACAAAAAAAACACTGCACGTAAAATATTGTCTAAAGCAACTTTGTACTACCAGTAATTAAACATCAATTATATATTTTATAAATAAGAATTCATATTCTAAATGTACAAATTAACAACATAGATGAGGTGAAATTCAGTCTGTTTTCTGTCACTTGGTGTCAGACCCACCGTTGATACAAAATTAAGTCCCCTTCACACAAGGATGCTTTAGACCAAATATCCTGTCATTCCTACAGAAGATGAAGAATTTTAAAGAATTTGCTAAATAACCCTATTGGGCCACACCCCGCAGGCCCCTGGAGGGTCAGACCTACTACTTATACAAAATTGATTTCCCTTCCTCATAGGATGCTAATGTTCAAATTTGTTTCAAATACCTTTATCCCAAAAGAAGAAAAAGGATATTGAAGCTATTCCTCCATATCCCATATTGGCCCCGCCTTTCTGCCCCAAGGGTTGTCACACCCCGCAGGCCCCAGGAGGGTCAGACCCACCACTTATACAAAATTGATTTCCCTTCCCCATAGGATGCTACTGTTTAAATTCAGTTAAAATACCTTCATTCCAACGGAAGAAAAATGATATTAAAGCTATTCTTTTATATCCAATATTGGGCCCCGCCCCTCTGCCCCCCAGGGGGACCACATCCACCGTTTATACAAAATTGAGTGCCCTTGGCCCAAACATGCTCCAGACCAAATTTAGTTAAAATCCACTTAGCCGTTCAGGACAAGTAATAATTTAAAGGAAATGTTGAGGGACAGACGATGGAGGCTGCGCCATGGCATAAGCTCATAAAAGATCACTTGTTCTTCAAGGCAGGTGAGCTAAAAACGGTTAAACCTTACAGTGCAACAGTATTACCATTTGTTCAGCACAGTTCAACTTTCATCCCTTTCCTGGTCTTTGTAATTATTAATGACTGTGGATATTAGATTACCACTGTAAATGGTGAAATCAATATTTGACAAATTTCTATCTTACATTGAAGGCAAATATTTTGCTGCATGGGAAATTTCCATTATACAATATTTATCTCTGTTTCCAAGTGTCACACAAGGATATCTGTAAAACACTTTTTTGTGATTTATAAGGTGGTCTTAGTTATTTAACTTAGGCTAAGTCAATTAACCAGGGCTTAATATGTTAACCAGGGCCTAATTAATACTCTGGGGCTAAGTTAATTAACCTGGGATTATTTAATTAACCTCGACTTAGTTTATTAACCAGGGCTTAGTTTATTGACCTGAGCTTTGTTAATTAACCTGCAGTTAGTTAATTAACTAGGGTTAAGTGAACAAAATCAGGACTTAGATTATTATTACGGGCTGGGTGGATAAACCAGAGCTCATTTACTGTAATTAACTAATTACTTGAGGTCAAAAGGTACACAAGTAAACAGCCATTACATCGTGTTTAGGTTAGTCTACGGAGTTACTGTAGAGAAAAGTGTTTTCCCTCTTCAGACTAATTAAAGTTATCATCATTTTTACTTATTTTAAAGAAATAAACGGAGAATAATTCTAGCAAAAGACAACAGTATTTCAATGTTAAGAGGGTGAATGTCTTTAACAAAACATTCAACATATAAACCTCCACGTGTTCCAAAATACTGTTCCTGCAGCAACACACAAAATAATGAAAAAATTAACGAGACAAAAACTTCTATGCTTGACAATAAAATAAACATAAATTAAACTTGATAAACCGACATAACCAGCCAATAAAAAACATTATACAAGATATTTTAATATTGTTCATAAACATATACTACATAACTTGATCAGATCAGTGTCAATATACAGTAGACATTGGTTTAGATTGTTTACAGCTTAAATAATTGATTCCAAATAAGCTGGGCCCGTATTCATGTAAATATTCTCATGCTCAAACTCAGATTCTGTGCTCAAGTCCAATGTCTTGTTTCCATGATAAAGTAATAAACAAATAATATTTTGTCAATAAAGTGGAAGAATTTTGGAGAGACTTAAAGCCGAAAACTGTTTTCAATATTTACACTAGACTTTTTGAGCTTGTTATATGATTTAAGCGAGATACAAGAAAGTTGGCTTGAGTACAGAGTTCATGCTGGAGCATGCAAATGGTTCCATGAATACGGGCCTGGTGGCAATTCATAAGCACTTCTACATTTATATATTCAGTTTCTTTTCAACATCAAACTACAGTGTAGTTATCAAGTTGAATAAGTGGCAGAATGCTTTATCACAAAGCTACTTCATCTCATAATAAAGTTCAAAAACAAATAGTCATAAAGTTCTAATAAAGTTCATTTTGGAATGCTAAGCTTTACTTTATATTTTGTTTGCTACACCAAGAAATATGAGGATTGTACCATAGCCTACAAATATTAAACTCTGTAATAATTTCTAACAAGAATGAAAGCAAATCACACATAAGTAATACTAACAGAAAAAACATTTAATAAAACAACCTCTGGACCCAACATCATACCTAGAATATATAATTTATCAATTGTATACATGTACATCAAAGATTACGTCCTGTAAGGCAATATTTGTACAGTGAAATCTGGTTAACAGACCTCTTTATCAAGAAATCCTCTTTTCTGGACTCTGATAAGCATACAAAAAATAAAATAAAACTCCAAATAAAAAATAAATTATATTCAGGCCTCCTGAGTTATCAGTTAGAAATTTGTTTCAGACCTCTGAGCTATCAATTTGGAAACCTTTAGTTTGTCAGTGATTCATTAACAAATCTTTTGTTTTGGACTCCACGTTACACATTAAGAATTTGAGTTTTCAGACCTCTTTTTGAGAAAAAATTAGATTTAGTTAGCTATATGAATACTCATATTTTTGCATTTTTCTATATGCAAATGCTGTAACACAGATGAACTATTTATTTTCTTTCTCAAACTTACTTTGAAAAAGTTCAAGACCATAGGACTTCCTATTATTCACACTTACTGTATGATCTATTGAAGTATTATACAATCTGTACCTTGATACTTTGGCATATAAATAATTAGACCAAATACCTGCTATGACTTGGAAAATTCAGACTTTCCGCTTTCAGGTTAGTTCACCTGTGGCTTAAAAAACACTAAATTATCTATAAACTACCTTTTCAAGATGCTCATTTGTAAAATGTCTAAATAAACTTATTATGTTGCATACTTAAAATTGACAGATATTTTTCCCAAATGACAATACCATGGCAACTCTTTCTATTTATAGTTGTTTTCATAATAAACCAAATAAACAATTACTTTACAAAGAAATATGTCAATCTGATCCAAGGTGCCAACTTGTACAGTTTTTTTCATGATGTGATCTCATACTACAGAAGTATTGGGTTAAATGGCATCTCTGGATGTAATCATGAACAGGTTTAGAAATATCTTAATTTAGACGTATAATAGTTTGATGGGACATGCACTGTTATCACTATTGTTGGATAGACTGAACTCATAATAGCAAATATTTCACCAGCTTGATATTTTAAAAACTTTTATTACAATTAGGATTAATTTAACTTGTTAACAACCCATTAGCTGGACCTAACTATTACAACAAAATTAACAGACAAATAATGATATTTATTTAAAGTTTTGTATGTTCAGAAAAAAATTGGAGGTACTCTTTAAATTGAAAATTGTAATATTAGAAATACAGACACAAATATACATAACAATTGAACATTCATACAATACACATTTTCTGTAATATGCAACCTTCCACAATAAACAATAAACACCATCCTTTTAAAATAATGACTTCAGCTGATGACTTGAAAATCCATCTCTTCTCACATAGTCACAATATGACAGAATACTAACAATCTTTCATTATTATCTCTTCTTCTTCTCTTTGCCATATGCACTGTCCAACCCTAAGCCTGTGAATACAAATACAGTACCTAGCCACTGCCGTGAATTCATTGGGTTCTGGAATATTAAAACTGAGGCGAAGATGGTGAAAAACTTTCTAGTTGTGGTAATGATTGAACATGTTAACGGGCCGAAGCAAGTCACTGTGGTGAAAATAAACATCTGAAATATAAAAATAAAAGGTTTCAACATCAAAGTGTTTCTTATTTAAATGACCAAGTAGTATTGATTATATGTAGTATTGAGTATATGTCTAAAGCGACATTTTAACTATTAAAGTCCTGGACAAGCAATATGTGATCCAACGTTGACTACAAGTAACTTAGGTTACATGAACTACAAGAATGTAATTAAGTCACTATCAAACAATAACAACTGGTTTTATTAGCAGTATGGATCTGAGTGTAAAACATTCAAGTCATGCAGGAGACTTGCATAGCAACTGTTAATGTATTTCAATGTAGAAGAGACTTGCATAGCAACTGTTAATGTATTTCAATGTAGAGGAGACTTGCATGGCAACTGTTAATGTATTTCAATGTAGATGATTTTTTCTTACCTGTCCTATTGCACTGGCAACTCCAAAGTACAGCATATTCAACAATACTGATGGGTAATTTTGTGCAAACACTAAAAACTCGAGAATCTCTCCAGTACCGAATAACCCTGCAAAACACAGAAATGAGGTGAAAATAGGTGTAATTTAATAGATCCATATGGGAAATAAATAATTTGTAAAAAGGATTTAGACAAAATACTCTGTGGATTATTGGGATCACACATTTAGACCTAGATTATCCGTATAAGTTTTGGTCACTAAATGATTTTAAACAGCAGAGCAATTTTACGATAAGTATTTGATTTTTTTATACAACATTTTGGTGTAACTGATGCACATACATCATTTAACCAATAAACATATGGAGTTTGTGACATGATTGAAGTAAAATCCGAGAGTTATGCCCCTTGAAACATTTTAGCATTAAACAGATGTAGCATTTCACACAGAGATTAACTTTAATAAAACATTTTTCAGTAAGTATTTTTTCGTAAAATAAACGCCTTTCTTCCTTTTAGAATGACAGCTGCTACAATTGTAGTAGGAAATATCAGAACATTTGAGCACAAGGTTGCTGGTTTGAAAATGTAATATTGAATTTCTGTTAATTTCTTAGATGGAAATTAATATAATTTGCTCTTCAGATACTTTCATTAACTATCTTGTTTTATTAACTCTTGTGTGTACTAATCCATACATGACATACAGGAGAGTTTAAGACCAGACTGACATTCAGCATTTTACAGTAAAAAGTTCATGAAATGTTCAATTTCTAGTTTAGAAATTGTTTTTTTTATTGTGCTTATACTTGAAAGTTGGCTGTCATATTGAATTAACAAATTCATCGTTCAACAAAACTAAATGTGAAAATGGCACTGCTTTTGTAATAACAATGTATTCTGTTAAAGTAAAACATACAAAAGTGTTAAAATTACCCTGTATACTGTAACCTATAAAACATATAGTGTAGATCAGAAACTTACGTTCAAATATTATGCATATATACTTGTTATATAGGCTCCTATCTGTCTTGTGTACAAATCTATGGCAGACCATAATAAACCCCAGGAACTGATACTAGACCTGTCTCGAGTACTTACCTATAGCAGACCAAAGTAAAGACCACAGGTTGACGTTCAGCATCATACTGTAAGCCCCCGTCATGTGGTCAGTTCTCATCCTCTCTTGTGTAGCGCCGGTCAGTCCATCCAAGGTCAAAGACACCAGCTGTTAATAATGAAATCAATCTCTACATCATCATAATTCATGTCTTTAATTCAAACAATATGTTAAGCATTTGTTCAGAGGTTCTATTAAAATCTGAATGGCTATATTCATAATAACAAATTTAGACACAAAGGCCGCCTTGTAATGTAATCCAGCAATTTAATTTTGGACATATGACAATTTAATTCTATGTTTTTTAACTCGGAGGATATTAAAAAAAACCCATCTTTTCTCTTGTCAAAATAACTTCAACGTAACAAGGTTTAATTGAAATTTTACAAACCAACAGAAGTTCTCCAAAGCCAAATAAAGTCCCGCTGCCTTTAGAGGTCGGTGCTTTGTCTTTATAGAGAAACATGGCAACACCTATAACGATCATCAGGACAAAGAGAAACTTAGCTGCAGGGTACCGCTTCCTAGCAAACAGTATCCCCAGAATCATCACAGGGATAGGCTTGGCCGACTTTCCCAGCACCTATAAACCAGTTAAACCGATATCAATAACAAATAAAAACAAAATCAATGACAAATTCAAGCTCATACTATATTTATCACTCATTTATGTGCATACTTCAAAATGTACTGAAACAGAAACAATACATTGCATATATTCATGTATCACTAGAACTCATTGTATTTAAGTCAACAGTACAATTAGAATTACACAATTAACATTGATCAGTATTCCATTCCCTACTTTACTATCACAACAGGTTAAACAACATCCTTATTTTTCACATATGATATGCATTTATATTCATTACGGACATTATGAGAAGATATCTGTTGGATAAATATGCCAATATTATATTGGTTGACTTGATAATTCCATCAGTACAATCGGTTTGACTATACTAGACAGCAATATTAATGCCAGTAATCTGTCCTGAGTTGGATTGTGAAGCAATTGTATACATACAGTCTTGTGGTAGTTTAGCAAAATTAACTAATGATAAAGTGTCTCACTAACGTCACTTGTGTTTGGTAATTGATAAAATGGACATGTGCTTTTACGTAAAGTTATACAATTTGGTAATTGAAGACGGGAACTCACTTCTATATTAGGTAGTTGACAAAGTGCTAATCTGTGACAGGTAGTTGACAATATGAATGATAAAGTAATTATCTGTTTTGTGTAATTTACAAGTTAAAGTGCTTGACAAAGTGCTCACCTGTGTTGGGTAATTAACGAACTGAAGAGCCTTGTTGCTGGCCAACATGGCTCCCAAATAAGACAGAGAACATAGACCGTACAGCTTGGCTGGTGTTGAGTCTTTTTCATTTTTCCAGAACATCAATACTGGGAAAAAGAATATTGTGCACGATGTATAATATGGATGGATTGTATTAAAATAAATTGTTCACAAGAAAGTTTCTACAAAATTGCTGTTAAAACTGATAAGAAAATATCTGAGGCTTACATGTGCTACATATTTGTGTTAACCAGTTTACTTTCTCATCTTTCATTAGAATTTTCTTTTCCATTACATAACAGTATAATCTTATAGTTTTCAACTATGACAGCATAATAAAACACTAGTTCTCATTCCATTGTGACGTCATAATAGTTCATGTAACTGAGTGGACCCATGTTGGATACAGTATTGATATCTCGCATGGGTGTTCCACATGGAACAAATGTTTCTGTTGACCAAAACAATTGTACTCACATTTTTCCCTTTCCCATTGTTAGATATCCTTGTCTCACCATAGGGTTGAGACAGGGGGGTTCCCCTTTTCATAACGCAATTGTTAATGTCACATCAACAATGCATCGACATCACATTAACCTTGCATTTAACAGTAAATAATGTATATGATACAAAATAGATGAAAAGGGTTAGAGAAAAAGAATTATTAACCCCCCCCCCCCCCCTTGAGGTGGGATTGAGGACAGATTCTGAAGTTGCAAAAATCACTTGGCAAAGCCATGTGTTCAGTAACTTAAGAATCTCCCACCTTCGAGTTGAGATTTCCCTATTTCGCTCCGAAGAGGGTGAGAGATTCTATTAATCTTTCATACACAGAGGTGGTAGAAAATATGATATACCTGTAAGTTCAGTATTGTGCTATATCAGTTTTCCAATATATATTGTTGTTACAGCCTATTTAAAAATATACATTGACACCTTATAACACTGGTATTCTTTTCTATTGCGTATCGTTAGTCAGACTCGCTTAAATGTTACAACATACCTAGTTTAGCAGCTAATGCATTGGCAATACATTGCATGAACACCAAGGTTGTGGTATATGTAAACTTCTCCGTCTTTTCTCGTTCTCCGTATTTGCCCTTTGTTCTGGAAAATAAAAATTGAACAGATAGAAAATATATCATGCAGCGGTGTTTAGCTTACCGGAACTCAATATCCTGCTCAGATATGAATTAATTATCAGTTAAGAACTGTTTAAATATGGAGTTAAGAGATATTTCCCCATAAATTTGTAGGTTAACTCACAGGGTCACGTTACAATCACACATATGCTATACTGATATGGGTCACAACACATGTGAGCATAGCATACTGGTTAACTCAATGTCTGGCAACAATTTTAATTATAAATTGAAGCAAACAATGTAGTGTTGGTTTTGTTCAGGGCCTATTTTACCTCTGACAACCAAATTTATTGAACGGTTAGTTGATTTTGGTCATTCCAACAGGTTATTTAAACATCTAATGATCCATATTGAATATGAACTACACACTGCTACATTCACAGTACAGGTTCAAAAAAGTCGAAAAATTATCTGATCACCGGGTAATTGTAGATTTATAATAAGCTTCACAGACTAAGAGCAAACATCAGATTTGATCAGATGAACGCATGTTTTATTTAACAAACAAAAACGACGCAATAAGTGTCGCTACTTACATAGATTCCTGAAGTAGGCCATACACAAAATATGACAAAAATGTTCCAACAGCACAGACGGCTAACTTTGTGTTGGTAGCAGAATACATCTTCTCAATTTTAGCCGGGTCAGTAGAAACTAGAACCGTCGCCTGGCCTTCCGGTGATTTCCCACCTAACATTCAGCAGATAACAGATTGGGAAATTTACATATTAGCATTTTTTAAGTCGAACAGCACATAAGCGTATACCTTTACGTGTCACGTTCTGCCTACACTAAAACTTACTTCCTGTTTTCGGAGGAAAATGACGTGCTGCATTTTGATTAGTCAAAATATAACGTGGGTTTTCCCCTGGTTAAATATACCCGAGACAAGTTCAAGAAACCACTCTTGACAAACCAAGCGCAGTTTTACTGATTTTTTTTTTATCTAAACGTCGCAACTTTTGAAATATGGGGGAACCCAGGAATTAATTTTGGGTGTTGGCCAAAATTTTAAACTCAGAAAAAAACTAAAAAATCTAATAAATTATAATTTGGGATCCCCCCCCCCCAAAAAAAATGTGTTTTCTAGAACGTCTCAGAAGCGATTTCCCGTGTTCTGAGGATTGTTTTTATGTTTAATTAACAAAAAGAAAAAAACATATTTTAAGTATGGCCCAAAGACTTTTTTTGTGTACTGGAAAGAAAATTAAAGTTTCGGTTCAAATTCTCTATCAACAGCGTGTTTTAGAAGTCAGATGGTATTATTATAGGGGCAACCTTGAGATGACAAATATATGAATCCACAGGGGGCGTGTTCATTATTACCTAATTTGGCGTCCCGCCCGCAAGGGGGATACGAGAGGTCCACCGTCAAAAAATAAATGTAGGGACGCGCAATATCTAGTCTTCAGGCATTGATGTATCTACAGTACAGTACTTCATGTAATAGTTTGTCGTACAAAAGAACAAATAACACCATAACATCGTTGCTGTTTAACTAATGAGTTACTCATGGCATCACTAAGTTGCTAAACAAACGGATAAGTTCAAATCAGTGCGACACCCAAGGCCACTAGCTATATAGTCTCGCGTTTTATAATTGTTGACTAATTCACTAGTGTAGACAATGATATATCTGAAATGTCCACGCTGATTAACTCATGTAAGGGCGTGCATATTACCAACAGTGGTACATTTGCTAAGCTATCTGGTTAAAATGGTACAACTTAGGAGGCACATACGCGTCACCTTTAAATTTAATTTAAAATTATCATACTTGTAAGTACAGCATATCATCTCATTCTGGTACGTACAACTTATTACTACGTACACAATAGTATGCTGTGTGAAGATACTTTCTTGTACGTACACGATGGTAAGCTATAAGTACCACAATGAGATATTATGTTGTACATACAAGATAGTTAAACAGTTCCAACAATATATATAATACCAAAATAATTGAATGGATATGTTTAGTCGATTATACATAATATTGTCAGCCGAAAAAAACCTTTATCGTTCTTGTATAATGATATGATTAATATCGCCCGGGCGGTTAGGAAGGTTACAATAAAAAGTATTAATTTTCAGATCATCTATAACGAGCGGTCAATAATATAATTACGCAACTTATGCTAGTATATTTCCCCCCTAAATCCGCGCCTGTAGAACTTCATTGTTTCTGAGACCACTATAATTTGCCTGCCAAGAAGTGCGAGGCGAATTTTATTCTTTCTGGAGATGTAATACTAAACTTGTTCAAGCACTGCCAAGCGTAGAGAGCTAGAATTTATCGGACATTATTTTCATTGTCAAACAGATCGAATAAGGCATAGAATAGTTTTCTGATTTTGCGGTATTATTCCAGGTTATATTTTATAACATATAGTATTTATATTTTATGATGGCCGAGCGGAGCGAGTGTTAACAAATTCTCTGAAACAATGGTAAAAATGTAGGTTTTTGGTTGAAATGTTGATGTTTGTGTCATGCCTTTCATGTGCATGTAGTTTAGGCGAGCATTTTGGCAATTAATTATTGATTTATTTTGTCATAAATATGAATTATGATTTGACTGTTTGTCTTTTACTGTGAATAAGTATGCATGCATATGTAAAAGGGCAACACCTGTTAAAAAGTATATATATACATGCCAGGCTTTTATGCTAACATTGGTTATTATTCACCTGATAACGTGATGCTAAGGTGGAGGATTTATTGTCTTTGAAATTTTTGAAATTTACATTTTTTAACAGGTATAATAAATCACTCCTAGAGATCATGTGTACATGAAACCACAGGTGAAAATACAGGTTTATCTATCATGAAATGGACTCTACCTTTGAAATAACAATTAACATATATACATGTACCTACATTTAATTCCAACATATTGATTTTATCCTCTCTCAACGGACAGGGTGATCACCACACCGTGACATTAGAACAATACGATTAGGTTAATTCATTCATTCATTCTTAATTCATTCACTCATTCATTAACGGACTGTCTGCCTTAAACCTTGCGGTTTATCAGGCAGACAGTCCGTTGAGCCTTCACCACTGACCTGACTGGAGACCCTACTAATATATAAACAAAAGAGGATAATCCCCTATTGTTTAGAGTATAAGTAGTGGCTCCTTATTTGGGCAACTGCAACCATAGGCATATATAGAAAATCATAGTTCACAGGATGGTTGATATTAGAAGAAAAAATCCCTTATGAAAAAAGGGGAAAATCTTCAAAAACCTAGGTCCAGTTTATTTTTGGACACAGAAAAAAGGGTGTTGCCCGGGTATACGTAACTAGGGCAACACCCCTGGGTCCGCCACTGCACGTCTATCTGTCAATTGGATGTATAATGGTTTGGAGGTGGAAGTTGTAGATGTTTTCAGCTACTTAGAATTAAACTTAAATTCAATAATAAATTCATTCATATTCAGAAACAGTTATCTGACCAAGGACGAAAGGCCATGCATGCTCTTTTTTCAAGCTCTTCTAACTTGAGCCTAAACTATACAACATTATTGCATTTATTTGATACGTATGTTTGCAGTATATTGCAACTTGCATGTGAAGTTTGGGGATCTACAAAAGGTACGGATATTGAGAGGTTACACTTACACTTTTGTAAGAAGATTTTAAATGTTAAGAAGTCGACTTGCAATGCAATGGTTTATTTTGAATAAGGTCGACATCCTTTGGAGTATATAAGAAAATTCAGAATGATAAAATATTGGTTAAAACTAATGGATTCGAAAAATTGTATTTTGCAAACTGCGTATTTCTTTTTAAGTACTACACATGTAGCAATACAGGCAATTGCTTTAACTGGGTTAATTATGTCAATTATTTTTTCTCTCGAATTCGCAGATGTATTGACAAATTACTATTCATATAACCATAAAAGTATTTTGTATATGATAAAGCAAATAATATTTGATCAAAGTCAACAATATCTGAGATGGCTATTAGCAGCATCACCTAAATGTATTTTATATAAGCACTTAGCAAATCACTATATTCTTCAATACTATTTGACAAAGTGTGTTCCTATGAAATACCGGATCTGTTTATCTAAACTTCGTCTTAATTTAGCTATTGAGACTGGTAGATCCAATAACATAACGAGAGAACAAAGACACTGTATGAGCTGCAATACAGATATAGAAGACGAATATCATTATATTTTAATATGCAGAAATTATCATATTCTGAGAGTAAAATACATAAAACCATATTACTGGCGAAACCCTTCAATGTATATAATATCAGCGATCTTCGTAAACTTGCTAGATATATTTTTGAGTCAAATAAGGCACGAACTCGTATATAATTATAAATCTGGTATATATATAAATATATTGCAAATATGATTCTCCCTTCGACACTAACTGTCTTTAAATTACAACTTATTCTACATTTTATTCACATGATTTGCATTGTGGTAATTTTGGTAATAACTGTTATATCTCTTGTACAGGACAATTTTGTATGTTTTAAATTAAGTGCAATTAAAGAAACTAGTTTTTTTTATCAAACTTGCTGTGGATATTCTCCACAGAGTGGCAGAATCTATTTAAAATTGTGCTGAGACTAAAATGTACTTACATGTACAGTGTATATGGACAAAATGACAGATTTTGCCAAGGAACTTGGCTTTAGCCGTTGATAGACGACCGAGAGGACCGCCAAATCTGGGAGAGATTGATATGTCCAAATAAGAGGATCGATAACTCTGGGAGAGATTGACATGTCCAAATGAGAGGACCGACAATTTTGGGAGAGATTAATATGTCCAAATGAGAGGACCGACAACTCTGGGAGAGATTGACATGTCCAAATGAGAGGACCGACAACTTTGGGAGAGATTGACATGTCCAAATGAGAGGCCCGACATCTCTGGGAGAGATTGATATGTCCAAATGAGAGGATCGATAACTCTGGGAGAGATTGACATGTCCAAATGAGAGGACCGACAACTCTGGGAGAGATTGATATGTCCAAATGAGAGGACCGACAACTCTGGGAGAGATTGACATGTCCAAATGAGAGGACCGACAACTCTGGGAGAGATTGATATGTCCAAATGAGAGGACCGATAACTCTGGGAGAGATTGACATGTCCAAATGAGAGGACCGACAACTCTGGGAGAGATTGATATGTCCAAATGAGAGGACCGACAACTCTGGGAGAGATTGACATGTCCAAATGAGAGGACCGACAACTCTGGGAGAGATTGATATGTCCAAATGAGAGGACCGACAACTCTGGGAGAGATTGACATGTCCAAATGAGAGGACCGACAACTCTGGGAGAGATTGATATGTCCAAATGAGAGGACCGACAACTCTGGGAGAGATTGACATGTCCAAATGAGAGGACCGACAACTCTGGGAGAGATTGATATGTCCAAATGAGAGGACCGACAACTCTGGGAGAGATTGACATGTCCAAATGAGAGGACCGACAACTCTGGGAGAGATTGATATGTCCAAATGAGAGGACCGACAACTCTGGGAGAGATTGACATGTCCAAATGAGAGGACCGACAACTCTGGGAGAGATTGATATGTCCAAATGAGAGGACCGACAACTCTGGGAGAGATTGACATGTCCAAATGAGAGGACCGACAACTCTGGGAGAGATTGATATGTCCAAATGAGAGGACCGACAACTCTGGGAGAGATTGACATGTCCAAATGAGAGGACCGACAACTCTGGGAGAGATTGATATGTCCAAATGAGAGGACCGACAACTCTGGGAGAGATTGACATGTCCAAATGAGAGGACCGATAACTCTGGGAGAGATTGACATGTCCAAATGAGAGGACCGACAACTCTGGGAGAGATTGATATGTCCAAATGAGAGGACCGACAAATCTGGTAGAGATTGATATGTCCCCTTGAGAGGACCGACAACTCTGGGAGAGATTGATATGTCCAAATGAGAGGACCGACAACTCTGGGAGAGATTGACATGTCCAAATGAGAGGACCGACAACTCTGGGAGAGATTGATATGTCCAAATGAGAGGACCGACAACTCTGGGAGAGATTGACATGTCCAAATGAGAGGACCGACAACTCTGGGAGAGATTGATATGTCCAAATGAGAGGACCGACAACTCTGGGAGAGATTGACATGTCCAAATGAGAGGACCGACAACTCTGGGAGAGATTGACATGTCCAAATGAGAGGACCGACAACTCTGGGAGAGATTGATATGTCCAAATGAGAGGACCGACAACTCTGGGAGAGATTGACATGTCCAAATGAGAGGACCGACAACTCTGGGAGAGATTGACATGTCCAAATGAGAGGACCGACAACTCTGGGAGAGATTGATATGTCCAAATGAGAGGACCGACAACTCTGGGAGAGATTGACATGTCCAAATGAGAGGACCGACAACTCTGGGAGAGATTGATATGTCCAAATGAGAGGACCGACAACTCTGGGAGAGATTGACATGTCCAAATGAGAGGACCGACAACTCTGGGAGAGATTGATATGTCCAAATGAGAGGACCGACAACTCTGGGAGAGATTGACATGTCCAAATGAGAGGACCGACAACTCTGGGAGAGATTGATATGTCCAAATGAGAGGACCGACAACTCTGGGAGAGATTGACATGTCCAAATGAGAGGACCGACAACTCTGGGAGAGATTGATATGTCCAAATGAGAGGACCGACAACTCTGGGAGAGATTGACATGTCCAAATGAGAGGACCGATAACTCTGGGAGAGATTGACATGTCCAAATGAGAGGACCGACAACTCTGGGAGAGATTGACATTTCCAAATGAGAGGACCGATAACTCTGGGAGAGATTGACATGTCCAAAT
This sequence comes from Mizuhopecten yessoensis, assembly GCF_002113885.1. Classification (NCBI taxonomy): domain Eukaryota; kingdom Metazoa; phylum Mollusca; class Bivalvia; order Pectinida; family Pectinidae; genus Mizuhopecten; species Mizuhopecten yessoensis. The sequence continues at coordinate 168,894 of NW_018405225.1, forward strand.
GAGAGGACCGACAACTCTGGGAGAGATTGATATGTCCAAATGAGAGGACCGACAACTCTGGGAGAGATTGACATGTCCAAATGAGAGGACCGATAACTCTGGGAGAGATTGACATGTCCAAATGAGAGGACCGACAACGCTGGGAGAGATTGATATGTCCAAATGAGAGGACCGACAATTTTGGGAGAGATTGATATGTCCAAATGAGAGGACCGACAATTTTGGGAGAGATTGCTATGTCCCCTGGAGAGGATCGATAACTCTGGGAGAGATTGACATGTCCAAATGAGAGGACCGACAACGCTGGGAGAGATTGATATGTCCAATTGAGAGGACCGACAACTCTGGGAGAGATTGACATGTCCCCTGGAGAGGACCGACAACTCTGGGAGAGATTGATATGTCCCCTGGAGAGGATCGATAACTCTGGGAGAGATTGACATGTCCAAATGAGAGGACCGACAACGCTGGGAGAGATTGATATGTCCAATTGAGAGGACCGACAACTCTGGGAGAGATTGACATGTCCCCTGGAGAGGACCGACAACTCTGGGAGAGATTGATATGTCCCCTGGAGAGGATCGATAACTCTGGGAGAGATTGACATGTCCAAATGAGAGGACCGACAACGCTGGGAGAGATTGATATGTCCAATTGAGAGGACCGACAACTCTGGGAGAGATTGACATGTCCCCTGGAGAGGACCGACAACTCTGGGAGAGATTGATATGTCCCCTGGAGAGGATCGATAACTCTGGGAGAGATTGACATGTCCAAATGAGAGGACCGACAACGCTGGGAGAGATTGATATGTCCAATTGAGAGGACCGACAACTCTGGGAGAGATTGACATGTCCCCTGGAGAGGACCGACAACTCTGGGAGAGATTGATATGTCCCCTGGAGAGGATCGATAACTCTGGGAGAGATTGACATGTCCAAATGAGAGGACCGACAACGCTGGGAGAGATTGATATGTCCAATTGAGAGGACCGACAACTCTGGGAGAGATTGACATGTCCCCTGGAGAGGACCGACAACTCTGGGAGAGATTGATATGTCCCCTGGAGAGGATCGATAACTCTGGGAGAGATTGACATGTCCAAATGAGAGGACCGACAACGCTGGGAGAGATTGATATGTCCAATTGAGAGGACCGACAACTCTGGGAGAGATTGACATGTCCACTGGAGAGGACCGACAACTCTGGGAGAGATTGACATGTCCACTGGAGAGGACCGACAACTCTGGGAGAGATTGATTTGTCCAAATGAGAGGACCGACAACTCTGGGAGAGATTGACATGTCCACTGGAGAGGACCGACAACTCTGGGAGAGATTGACATGTCCACTGGAGAGGACCGACAACTCTGGGAGAGATTGATATGTCCAAATGAGAGGACCGACAACTCTGGGAGAGATTGACATGTCCACTGGAGAGGACCGACAACTCTGGGAGAGATTGACATGTCCACTGGAGAGGACCGACAACTCTGGGAGAGATTGATATGTCCAAATGAGAGGACCGACAACTCTGGGAGAGATTGACATGTCCACTGGAGAGGACCGACAACTCTGGGAGAGATTGATATGTCCAAATGAGAGGACCGACAACTCTGGGAGAGATTGACATGTCCACTGGAGAGGACCGACAACTCTGGGAGAGATTGATATGTCCAAATGAGAGGACCGACAACTCTGGGAGAGATTGACATGTCCACTGGAGAGGACCGACAACTTTAGTAAATATTGCGTTGTCCCCTGGAGAGGACAGACAACTCTGGGTAGAATTTGCTTTCTCCTCTCGAGTGGGCAGACAACTTAAAGTAGAGTTTTCCATGTCCTATGGGGAGGACCGTTATCTCTCTTGTCAATGACAATTTTGTACGGGTCAAGCATGCAAAAGTACCTGTATGTCTTAAATAAAGTGCAATTAAACATAATAGTTTTTTTTTATCTAACTTGCTGTGGGTATTCTCCACAGAATGACAGAATATATTTAAAATTGTGCTGAGACTGCAATGTATTTATATGGTCAAAATAACAGATTTTGCCAAGGATATTGGCTTTGGCCGTTAATAGACGACCGAGAGGACCTCCAACTCTGGGTAGATCGATATGTCTCCTGTAGGGGACCGCCAACTCTGGGTAGAGATCGCGTTGTACCATGGAGAGGACCGATAACTCTGGGTAGAGATTGTAATGACCCCTGAAGGGGACCGCCAACTCTGGGTAGAGATTGTTATGTCTCCTGGAGGGGACCGACAAGTCTGGTAGAGATTGCTATGTCCCATGGAGAGGACCGATAACTCTGGGTAGAGATTGTTATGTCTCCTGGAGAGGACCGACAAGTCTGGTAGAGATTGCTATGTCCCATGGAGAGGACCGATAACTCTGGTAGAGATTGTTATGTCTCCTGGAGGGGACCGACAAGTCTGGTAGAGATTGCTATGTCCCATGGAGAGGACCGATAACTCTGGTAGAGATTGTTATGTCTCCTGGAGGGGACCGACAAGTCTGGTAGAGATTGCTATGTCCCATGGAGAGGACCGATAACTCTGGTAGAGATTGTTATGTCTCCTGGAGGGGACCGACAAGTCTGGTAGAGATTGCTATGTCCCATGGAGAGGACCGATAACTCTGGTAGAGATTGTTATGTCTCCTGGAGGGGACCGACAAGTCTGGTAGAGATTGCTATGTCCCATGGAGAGGACCGATAACTCTGGTAGAGATTGTTATGTCCACTGGAGGGGACCGACAAGTCTGGTAGAGATTGCTATGTCCCATGGAGAGGACCGATAACTCTGGTAGAGATTGTTATGTCTCCTGGAGAGGACCGAAAAGTCTTGGAGAGATTGATATGTCCAAATGAGAGGACCGACAACTCTGGGAGAGATTGACATGTCCACTGGAGAGGACCGACAACTTTAGTAAATATTGCGTTGTCCCCTGGAGAGGACAGACAACTCTGGGTAGAATTTGCTTTCTCCTCTCGAGTGGGCAGACAACTTAAAGTAGAGTTTTCCATGTCCTATGGGGAGGACCGTTATCTCTCTTGTCAATGACAATTTTGTACGGGTCAAGCATGCAAAAGTACCTGTATGTCTTAAATAAAGTGCAATTAAACATAATAGTTTTTTTTTATCTAACTTGCTGTGGGTATTCTCCACAGAATGACAGAATATATTTAAAATTGTGCTGAGACTGCTATGTATTTATATGGTCAAAATAACAGATTTTGCCAAGGATATTGGCTTTGGCCGTTAATAGACGACCGAGAGGACCTCCAACTCTGGGTAGATCGATATGTCTCCTGTAGGGGACCGCCAACTCTGGGTAGAGATCGCGTTGTACCATGGAGAGGACCGATAACTCTGGGTAGAGATTGTAATGACCCCTGAAGGGGACCGCCAACTCTGGGTAGAGATTGTTATGTCTCCTGGAGAGGACCGACCACTTTAGTAGAGATTGCTATGTCCCATGGAGAGGACTGATAACTCTGGGTAGAGATTGCAATGACCCCTGAAGGCGACCGCCACCTCTGGGTAGAGATTGTTATGTCTCCTGGATAGGACCGACAAGTCTGGTAGAGATTTCTATGTCCCATGGAGAGGACCGCTAACTCTGGGCAGAGATTGTAATGTCCCCTGGAGGGGACCGCCAACTCTGGGTAGAGATCGCGTTGTCCCATGGAGAGGACCGATCACTCTGGTAGAGATTGTTATGTCCCCTGGAGGGGACCGACAAGTCTGGTAGAGATTGCTATGTCCCATGGAGAGGACCGATAACTCTGGTAGATATTGTTATGTCTCCTGGAGAGGACCTACAACTTTAGTAGAGATTGCTATGTCCCATGGATAGTTTCACGTATAGTAGTAGTATCTTACTGTCTTTACGAAATTGCACGAACTAATGTATTGCCAAGTTATTTAATTAAATGACTACCAAAACAAAGTCGACCAACAAACACAATCATTAAATCGATATATGTCAATAAATAAAAATGACGAATGTCAGAAATAGATATCAAAATGACTTGTGACTAACCTCTCACCATCGACATATTTTCTTTTGTCAATCTGGCCAAATTAATACTAGAACTGATATACATAATTAAAAACTAAAACAACTGACACACAAAAAATCTTCAGCAATAAATCAAGACAGCGATTTTTTTTCATTATAAAGTACAATGCTCATTTGACACCCTGAACAATAATTCAAGTTCCATTTAACAAACATACACTGAGAAAATTGTTCAGTTATGTATGTGAAGTGCGTTTAAATATTCCACAATAACGATACATTATTTTTTCTTCTTTCCTTTTAAACCAATATTCTATAGTTCTTTATGTCAAGTCCTCGCTATAAATAGATACAATAGTGTTCGATTAAGGATCAAGTATGGGGTTTTTCTGAATTGATGTGGAGTTACAGAGAAATTGAGAACTTTTCTATTTTTACTGAATATATATACAGTTTGTACCAAGATAACAGGTTGAAAGTCTCCAAATGGTTAACTCACAGAAATGAACTTAAGAAGAGGACACGTCATTGCTGTAGTTGCTCTGGGAAAACAGCTTCTAATTATCATAGATAAGATACCACTAACCTGTGTCCGTCTTCGCCATAACAGAATCATCCATGGTTAAGCTCTGATCTGTCTATATATAAACTTAAAAGTATACAACTGACACAATTGTTATCCAAGACTGTCAGCTGGATTCAAGACAATCCCTCATAAACGTGTAAAAGGTATACACACCTGTGTAACAATTAGTGTATTCACTGGGTTTGCCACGTATATAAGATACAGGTGTATGTGGGTTTTTACTATGCAGTAGACGAAATAGTTCAGGGCTGTTTTCGTCCTTCATGTATACAATTATATATCGCGATACATACATTAACGTCAGTGAATCATGTACATATACAGCGGATAGTTTACAAGTCAGGGTTATAGGTAACATGCGGTATGAAGGCATATAAGTTTGAAAGAAACGTTCGAGGTTATACTGTGATACATGTGATCCTAATCTTGCTGTATACACCATATTTAACCTTCGTCAAACATTTTTGCACCAGCTGATCCAGTCTGGTTTATCGTGTTAGAGGTCACAAGCTGTTGCTGGTCCGTCAAGGAGTCGGACGTTCGCCCGACCAAACCAGCCATTCACATTATCTGCCCTTCCCATTGAGAACCTTTACATTATGTTCCGTTTCCTTAATGACCCCACCCATATGCACTATCACCCCTCCACAAAGCAGTTATACATACTTACATGTCTACCCCTCCCCCACATACAATGTACACAGCTACAACAACACCGCGTCACACAACACTATGCTATCCCTTCCCATAGTAACCCCACCCATTCATCACCACCTCTAGATCTCCTCATAGACCTATATCTTGTATATTTTTACCGTAATCTTACCATAGCATCCCGTTTCAAATTCTCACCCATTCCCATAGCGACTTCATATTATCACCATTGTCCATAGCGTATCAACTCCTTAACCTTATCACCCTCCTAATAGCGATACAGTTGTTTCCCTCAATCTTCCCATAACGTCCCCCTCTCATATTATCACCCCTCCCCAAAGCATCTGCATCACTTCATATCACTACCATTGCCCATACATTGTAGCTTATTCACCCTTTAACCTTATCAGTCAATTGATCACCCCTCCACATCAACACCCCGTCGATTACTCTATCACCCCTACACAACGGTCCCGTTATTGCCCTTCAGCACTATCTGTCTCCTACATACATGAACATGTATAAAATGAAACAAGTGTCAGTTCACCTGGAATATATTTCTAGCTTGAACTTCAATTATTCAAGCTAAAGTGTACAGACACAGACAGGTGTTATATTATGTATTTCAATCATGGCAAGACCCCCCGACCNTTGGTTTATAATTAGACATCACAGTTTTCACAGAGTTTGTAGTAGATATAGCTTATTGCTACTTTTGAGATGGATAAATACATGTTTTATGTTTTATAGAAACACAACCAGTTGGAGAAGTATTCACGGCCATCAATTAGTGGTCCTGCTTACCTTCATCAACACGTTGGTCCATGTTAGGGTCACCGCGAAGCAGATGCAGTTACAATTGTCACGCTACAGGGCCTCCGTAATCTGTGAAGGATTGATTTGTTTTAGTGATGATATTAATCTGGATAAATAACCGATCAGACTATAAACTGTAAAGGATGTACTAGTGACTACTAAATTCTGACTATCCTCGTAATATGGTAGTA
>NW_018405225.1:176903-178819 GCF_002113885.1 Mizuhopecten yessoensis
AAGTCAGAATTTAGTAGTCACTAGTGACCACAGCTGTTGTAATGATTCATCGCTGAGATTATAGAGGACATGACACTTCGCATTACCAAGAGAAATCTTACATTTGGTTTGTTCTTCCAACATTCCACACTCTACACGTAGAGATTATGTAATATATATAATATATCTGTGCGCCATTATTCTATAATCAACCTGTTTTTGTACAGTAACATGTGTGTGCCATCATGCATGCTGTAATCCTCATTCAATTGTACAGTAGTATTTCTGTGTCGCCATTCTACAATCTAATATACATATTTAATTAGTTTCATCGTGGATGCTACATGAAATGACATTTGTTAAATGATTTGGTGGAGTATGTTCGTTATATATAGGACCCTAGGCATACAGGTATAATGTACATGTTTGTATGGTTGTCTGCGTTATGAAGACGATGACTATGATGTACATAATATGTACGCATATATATATGAATATACTTGCTGACAGATATTAATGAACACGAAGCATACCTGTCTGATCGTAATTGTCTTCACCCTCCCTCCAACAATATAATGTTTACCAATGTAATGGAACAAAACCCATGTGTTAAAGACATTAAACAACTTCCTACACTTCACTTTCACTGCAAGTACGGAGTTGTCCTGTGTGTTATTCTGTCAATGAACATTTCAATGACTGTGTCGTGCGGACTGACGTATGCCCCCTCGGGCATGTTTAGCTTGTTGTAATGGTAATAGTATGCATACATTATCAGTTTTAATGTACATCCAGATGAACTATTAATCGAGTTTGCGTGATATCTGTGTTTACCAAAACCTATGAGATTGCTCATTGTTGTAGTTTCTTCATGGAAACTTACAGAAGATAATAGTTATTTAATCTTTCAGCGAAAAACGAAAAGTCGCTAATAAACCGCCATATATGATAAATGAATCATCGTCGTTGTTTAGAGGAATTTACCAGCAGTCTAAATGAGTGGTTAGGGAAAAATATACGTATTATATAATGCCTTGTTTTGTTACGTATTATATAATGCCTTGTTTTATTACGTACTATATGCCTTGTTTAATTACCTATTATATAATGTCTTGTTTTATTACGTACATGTATTATATAATGCCTTGTTTTGTTACTTATTATATAATGCCTTGTNATTAGTCTGTTCAAAAACAGGAATTCTAGTGCCATCGAGTGTTAGATTTGGGTCATTGTGTGCTTTTCGTTTTTGACAGAAATGCATGCACACAGTTTTGGATTTAGAGAATTTGAAGCCGTTTTCGTCTGCCCAATTTTGTAGGTTGTTTAAAGTTGTCGTTCTATCGTGTGCATGTTCTTAGATCTGTAACAGATCAAGAAGTCATCCACAAATAACGACCCTTCTGTTGCTTGACCAAGACATTGACTATATCATTGATTTTAAGACCAAACAGTATGACTGATAGGANCTTATTACGTTTTATATAATGCCTTGTTTTATTACGTATTATATAATGCCTTGTATTATTATGTATTATATAATGCCTTGTTTTATTACGTATTATATAATGCCATGTTTTGTTACTTATTATATAATGGCTTGTTTTATTACCTATTATATAATGCCTTGTTTTATTACGTATTATATAATGCCTTGTTTTATTACGTATTATATAATGCCTTGTTTTGTTACGTATTCCCTCGCTCATGTAATGTAAGGTTAAAATCAGGGGTTTGAATGGTCCACGGAGTAACATCAGATATGATAAATTCAGCTATGTCCGTCAACTGTATGTTGAGTTCTTGCAGGAAATTTGAAATTCGGATATCAAATGTTGGCAGAAGTTTTTGGTTTTGCGTAAATATGTTTTGGTATTTGGGGTTGAATACTTGGTCGAAAACAGGATTTTTAGGGTTTGATTTTAATTGAGCTGCAA
>NW_018405225.1:179476-232307 GCF_002113885.1 Mizuhopecten yessoensis
GCGACAAGGTGTTCTTTCTTGGCGAAAGCCTCTCGAATGAACGTCTCTAATCTGATGAGATGGTCATTTGTCCCTCTTCTATTTCTAAAGCCACTTTGAAGAGGGGATATTATATCGTTGGCCTCAAGAAACCAAACCAGTCTAGTGTTTATCATTCGTTCTAAAGTTTTACATACACAACTAGTCAGAGAGATAGGACGATAGTTGTTTGGGTCAGTAGCATCCTTTCCCGGTTTTGGGATAGGTATAATTGTGGAGTTCTTCCACGAATCGGGAATCTTTCCGGAAGCGTAAACTTGGTTGAATATGTAAAGAAGGCATGTTAGTGACGACTCCGGAAAGTGCTTTAGAAATTGATAAGGGATGTCATCAGGACCTGAAGCAGTGTCCTGTGGTTTTCTAAGCGAATCAACAAGTTCTGGTAGGGTAAATAGCTCATTACAACTTTCTTTGTTTGATGATTTGAAATTGAGCCGTTTCTTTTCTCTTTTTTTCTTTAAAGACTGGAATTTTCGGGAGTGGTTTAAAGGGGATGAGTTTTTAGCTATGTTTTTTGCAAATGCATCAGCAATTTCAGACATAGACGAAACAAATGTTTTTATTAATGAGGGGGGAGGATGTTGCCTTTTTCTTTTTCCCACTTGTTTTCCGAATCATATCCCATACTTTTTTGAGAACAAAACACAAAGCGTAACCACACATATCAAACAACATGTCACATAACCCACAGATACAAACCGTCGTTAACAAATTAGTTTGAAATTCTTAACTAATGAATATTTCAACAACCTGATTAATCTCACAAGTATAAGCACACATTGCGATTTTAATTATTATGTGTTCTGCACCGGTGGAATGTAGAAAACATATATATCAATATGACGTAACTCGCTTGTATTGGCCCTAATCGTTTTGCCTTCAATGATGTACATAGTTACATATGGATGGGATTTATGGGAATTATGTGTACTCTGATCCATTCAAAATGATTGTTTGTGTGGTAGCTGGTTGTAGTGTCTTTGTGAGACATGTAAAATATTTACGTCATTCACAACATCTGTGTAGTATCTTTGTGAGACTTAAAGTATGTGCCTCTGTCTGAACCTTGTGTACCCCAGTGAGACTTTAACAACTGTAATGGAGTGTAGATAAACTTGAAATGTCGTAAAGTACCTTAGGCACACCTGGACATTGCTACATTGTATATACCTGTAGTAAGTCAGTGGGACGTGACATTTTAATAACATTATTATACCTTATTTACACTTGGATAGCGTTAAACATGCAATGCCTAAGTGTGGTTTTTATATCTACATATTCCTTAAATGAGTCCGTAGGACCTTATTCAGAGTAACCATTGTGGTACCTTCCCGATAATGGAATTGGTTTGTACACGTGACATCATAAAGACACTCGAATAGCCTATCACGTCATGCAAGATAATCATAACTTGCAGTGAGCATCTAAGACTTACATTAGATATGTGTCATGATTGTAAAGTACCTCAGTGAGAGTTATCTCCAGTTAGACAGTCATTAGAGCAATCATAATGACGTTATAGCGACCACATTCGCGCTAGCTGAGATAAGTGTAGTAATAGACATCATGTCCCAAATCTTAGAATACATTATCTTGATGTACTATCATATATATCTTTTAGCATCTGTCAAGTAACTGATATAATCGTGTGCTAAATATGTCACCTTGAAAAGATGGCATTTAATATAAATGAACATATGCGGTTTTTAAATCCATTTTGTGTTTTTCAAATACCGTGACAAGCGGTCAATCCATTAACTACAATCATCCGTGTCGTGGTATAACCGTGGAAAACCAACAGCACCACATTTTGTGATCCTGATCTTCCTTCTGTTCAGCAGTGTTATGAGTATACCGACTTGTTCCCTCACACAGGTTATGGTAAAACACGGGAGAGGTTAATCCGTATTGATTTGTAGCTTATATGAAAAGCAAACAAATCTCGGTGGTTTTCTTCCACAATTACACGTTGCCATCCACCATCGGGACACATTTCCTGGCTTATAAACCCCTATATCCGGATCACATAGACTGTCTGACTGCAGCTGTGTACTATGCTGAAGATTAGCTGTATCGGTTGTGATTTACAATTGGGTCTGCAATCTTATTCATATTCCGTATGTCATGTCACGACAATGTCTATTTGAAATAAATCCAAGTGAAGTCCAAAAATTATATACCACAAACGTCAACAAACCTGGAAGTAGCTCGAAGTTAATAGTTAATAAGACACTGGGAGAAACCGAGTGGACAGCAAACTGTTAGACTGGCTACCAGCCCGTAATGTTGTTTATAAAGAATGTTCAAGTCGTATTTTGCTTCTAGTTTATCTCCCGATCTCTGAATGAATCAATATTCTAGAGATGTGGTCAGTCTATCAAAAGGTAGGACGTTTACAGTGAACCTGCAACAACGATATACAAGGAAGTATGTTGATTAACAAAAATAAAAAAAGTCTTTAATCCAACCAGAAATAGGTATTCCATTAATGTAGTTGAAAGCAAGGTCATGATAACACGATTTCTTTGTTGTTAACTGGAGCTTTTTCTTTAGATTTTCTGGACTAACTATTTTCCTGGTCAACTGATCATACATATTCATAAAAAAACATTGTCGCTATAGAACGGCTGTCTGGAGTAGCGAATCTTCTGTGACATGTAAACATGTGGTTAGTATGTTACTACTTAGGACATGTTAATTGATCTGCCAACGGTTGCATTATAATACTATATCACGGAAAAATCAACCACACTACACATACTGAATATTGCATCTTGCAGATTCATTTTTATGGGAGCGACTGAGCTAAGAAAGACACCAATCAAAAGGAACATTAGCCAAATATTTCAAACGTTATAAGTGATGACGCTGATACAGATTGTCATTTACGATTTCCTCTTAGGAGCTGGGGTAACAGAGATAACTCCTTTATTTATCTAATAGTCATATTATTTGCCTCATTAATCAGGCAGTGCAAGTCAACAGATTATTTTCCCTGTGCCCCCCCACATTGCTGGCTGATCTTACTATGTTGTAAAATGTATCCTGTCCATCCGAAGCATGGTGTGACATGTTACGATCAGAGAAATATCCGTAATCCGTTATTACAGTGATGCTCTTCCATTAGATCTGAAACAAATTAAATGGCATCGACAAATGTCAACTCTCATTAATCGGTGTGTGTGAGTGTGAGCGACTGTCTTAATTCTGACGCAGTATGTGGTGCTCCGATATATTGCCCTGGTAATCAACCAATGGTAAGATGGCTACCAATTCAGAATATTTTTTTATTAAAATTACCAGACAATGTATGTGTTGCTTTCAGAACTAGGTTGAAATTGAATTTTGAAGAACACATGTTCTTCGTTCTAACTTAACTGTTAATAAACGCCTCAACTATCTGAAAAAACCCGCATATATGTCACACCGTTGGCTTACAGCAATTTTTCTGTTGTTTACGTATAAGAAAGGGATTTAGTATTCAATCGAGATATCACTGCAGGTCGTACGATAGCAATGGCTAATTCGGGATATTGGTGGCGACGAGGGAAGAGGTTCACACTAGTCGACTTAGCTGTGGCATGTATTGATTTTTTACAACACGAAGAAAAAAACCCACTGATACGTAAAGTACAGCACCGCGACCATTCAGTGTCTCAGAACCTGCAAATGCATTATTAAATACTGGCAGTAGGAAACGTTAAATTATTATATATATTTTTGTAGGTCGTTTTAAGCGTTGGTGTACGAGGCACTGGTGTTAATGAAATGCCAAGCTCTCCATGGTCTAATATGATATGCTTTACATTGTAAGATGAGTTACAAATACACCCACGTATAGGTACATATGTAGTCCTGATGATTATTTCTATATATCATGATGGTTACCTAGCCATATAATATAACAGTTTGTAAAATATCATTCTGTAAAATATAACGTCGTTAACTATCACACTGTAAACTATCATCTTGTTAAATATAACGTCGTAAACTATCACCCTGTAAACTATCATCCTGAAAAATATAACGTCGTTAACTATCACACTGTAAACTATCACCTGTTAAATATAACGTCGTAAACTATCACCCTGTAAACTATCATCCTGAAAAATATAACGTCGTTAACTATCACACTGTAAACTATCATCCTGTTAAATATAACGTCGTTAACTATCACATTGTAAACTATCATCCTGTAAAATATAACGTCGTTAACTATCACCCTGTAAACTATCGACCTCTAAACTAACACATTGTAAGCCATTACACTGTAAACCAACACCCTGTGAACTATAAATCTACGAACTAACAAATAATAAATATGTAAATATATAAAAAATAATAAATGTAAATTATCGACCTGAAACCAACACCCTGTAAACTAACACCTTGTCAACCTATAAACTAACACCCTGTTAACTACATGTATAAACCTATAAACTAACACCCTGTAAACTAACACCCTGTAAACTAACACCCTGTACACTATCATCCTGTAAATTGTAAACCTATAAACTCACACCCTGTAAACTATAAACCTATAAACCAACACCCTGTAAACTAACACCCTGTAAATTGTAAACCTATAAACTCACACCCTGTAAATTGTAAACCTATAAACTAACACCCTGTAAACTGTAAACCTATAAGCCAACACCTTGAAAAATTGCCTCGTTAACAATCACCCTGTAGACTATCACATTGTTAATAATCACTATGTAAACCTATACCCTGTAGACTATCACATTTTTAACTATCATCCTATAAACTAATACCCTTATATACTATCACATTGTTAACTATCATCCTATAAACTAATTCCATGACGACTATCACATTTTTAACTAAAAGCCTGTAAACCAATACCCTTATATACTATCACATTGTTAACTATTATCCTGTAAACTAATACCATGACGACTATCACATTGTTAACTATAAGCCTGTAAACCGATACCCTTATAGACTATCACATTGTTATCTATCATCCTGTAAACCAATAAACTGTAGACTATCACATTGTTAACTATTAGACTGTACATTAATACACTATGGACTATCATATTGTTAGCTATAAGCGTATAAACCAATACACTGTAGACTATCACATTGTTTACTATCACCCTGTAAACTAATACACTGTGGACTATCATATTGTTAGCTATTAGCCTGAAAAACGGTTTACTGTAGACTATCACATTTTTAACTATAAGCATGTTAACCAATACCCTGTAGACTATCATATTGTTAGCTATTAGCATGTAAACCGGTTCACCACTGTAGACTATCACATTGTTAACTATCCCCCTGTAAACTAATACCCTGTAGACTATTACATTGTAAACAATCATCCTGTAAACTAATACCCTGTATACTATCACATTGTTAAATATCATCCTGTAAACAAATACCCTGTATACTATCACATTGTTAACTATAAGCATGTTACCCAATTCCCTGTAGACTATCATATTGTTAGCTATTAGCATGAAAAACGGTTCACTGTAGACTATCTCATTGTTAACGATAAGCCTGTAAACCAATACCCTGTATACTATCATATTGTTAACTTTCACCCTGTAAACTAATACCCTGTAGACTATCACATTGTTAACTATCACCCTGTAAACTAATACCCTGTAGACTATTACATTGTAAACAATCATCCTGTAAACTAATACCCTGTATACTATCACATTGTTAAATATCATCCTGTAAACAAATACCCTGTATACTATCACATTGTTACCTATCACCCTGTAAACTAATACCCTGTAGACTGTCACATTGTAAACAATCATCCTGTAAACTAACTATCATCCTATAAACTAATACCCTTATATACTATCACATTGTTAACTATTATCATGTAAGCTCATACCATGACGACTATCACATTGTTATCTATCATCCTGTAAACTAATACCCTGTAGACTATTACATTGTAAACAATCATCCTGTAAACTAACTATCATCCTATAAACTAATACCCTTATATACTATCACATTGTTAACTATTATCCTGTAAACTAATACCATGACGACTATAACATTATTTACTAATATCCTGTTAACTAATACCCTGTATACTATCACATTGTTAACTTTCACCCTGTAAACTAATACCCTGTAGACGATCACATTGTTAACTATCACCCTGTAAACTAATACACTGTAGACTATCACATTGTTAACTATAGGCATGTTAACCAATACCCTCTAGACTATCACATTGGCAACTATCAACCTGTAAACTAATACCCTGTAGACGATCACATTTCACATTGTTAACTATACCCTGTAGACTATCACATTGTTAACTATAGGCATGTTAACCAATACCCTCTAGACTATCACATTGGCAACTATCAACCTGTAAACTAATACCCCTATCACATTGTTAACTATCACCCTGTAAACCAATACCCTTATTGACTTTTACATTGCAAACTATCTTCTGTAAACTAATACCCTGTAGACTATCACATTATTCACTTATATCCTGTTAACTAATACCCTGTATACTATCACATTGTTAACTATCACCCTGTAAACTAATACCCTGTAGACGATCACATTTCACATTGTTAACTATACCCTGTAGACTATCACATTGTTAACTTTCACCCTGTAAACTAATACCCTGTAGACGATCACATTTCACATTGTTAACTATACCCTGTAGACTATCACATTGTTAACTGTAGGCATGTTAACCAATACCCTGTAGACTATCACATTGTTATCTATCATCCTGTAAACTAATACCCTGTAGACTATCATATTGTTAACTTTCACCTTGTAAACTAATACCCTGTAGACTATCACATTGTAAACTATCATCCTGTAAACTAATACCCTGTAGACTATTACATTGTAAACAATCATCCTGTAAACTAATACCCTGTATACTATCACATTATTAACTATAAGCATGTTAACCAATACCCTGTATACTATCACATTGTTACCTATCACCCTGTAAACTAATACCCTGTAGACTATCACATTGTTAACTATAGGCATGTTAACCAATACCCTGTAGACTATCACATTGGCAACTATCAACCTGTAAACTAATACCCTGTAGACGATCACATTGTTAACTATCACCCTGTAAACTAATACCCTGTAGACTATCACATTGTAAACTATCATCCGGTAAACTAATACCCTGTAAACTATCACATTGTTAACTATCACACTGTAAACTAATACCCTGTAGACGATCACATTTCACATTGTTAACTATCACCCTGTAAACTAATACCCTGTAGACTATCACATTGTAAACTATCATCTTGTAAACCAATACCCTGTAGACTATCACATTGTTAACTTTCACCCTGTAAACTAATACCCTGTAGACTATCACATTGTTAACTATAAGCCTGTTAACAAATACCCTGTAGACGATCACATTGTTAACTATCACCCTGTAAACTAATACCCTGTAGACTATCACATTGTTAACTATCACCCTGTAAACTAATACCCTGTAGACGATCACATTTCACATTGTAAACTATCATCCGGTAAACCAATACCCTGTAAACTATCACATTGTTAACTATCACCCTGTAAACTAATACCCTGTAGACTATCATATTGTTAACTTTCACCTTGTAAACTAATACCCTGTAGACTATCACATTTCACATTGTAAACTATCATCCGGTAAACCAATACCCTGTAAACTATCACATTGTTAACTATCACACTGTAAACTAATACCCTGTAGACTATCACCTTGTTAACTATAAGCATGTTAACCAATACCCTGTAGACTATCACATTGTTAACTATCACCCTGTAAACCAATACCCTGTAGACGATCACATTGTTAACTATCAACCTGTAAACTAATACCCTGTAGACTATCACATTGTAAACTATCATCCGGTAAATCAATACCCTGTATACTATCACATTGTTAACTATCACCCTGTAAACTAATACCATGTAGACGTGCACATTGCTAACTATCACCCTGTAAACCAATACCCTTATTGACTATTACATTGCAAACTATCTTCTGTAAACTAATACCCTGTAGACTATCACATTATTTACTAATATCATGTTAACTAATACCCTGTATACTATCACATTGTTAACTATCACCCTGTAAACTAATGCCCTGTAGACTATCACATTGTAAACTATCAGCCTGTAAACTAATACCCTGTAGACTATCACATTATTTACTAATATCCTGTTAACTAATACCCTGTATACTATCACATTGCTAACTATAAGCCTGTAAGCTATCACCTTGTAATCCAACACCCTTCAAACGACCACCTTCCACAGACTGACTATATATCACTTGAAATTTGTATCATTTTCGATAAAACTTAGATACACACGGACTAAGAATAAATAGCTAGTAGTATGTAAATATAAAGTTCATTAAACTGAGATGCTCAGAGAAGTAGGATAACGTCCATTTTGAATAAATCACAGTTTAATGTAAATAAATTGCCTAAACACTGGTGTCACATGTGGATACGCTGTACACCCTTATGGGGTAACTATTGTTGACACTGATTTATTGGGCTTACGATGCTTCGCTGTTTGTTTTGATATCATCTTGGGCCCTTTGATTCTTTTCAACGTTGGAAAGAAGTACATATAATACAATATGATCCTTAAAAAAAGTGAATATAGTGGCAATAGAATGGGATGACGAATTTCGCGATAACGTTCACCATTGCTAGTGTATGATACTAAAAATACATCTGTCATGAAATTACATTAAATCAGAGTGCATGCTGGTACATATTAGCCATTCAAAGGCAGACAGACCATTCGAAATTAAATCGTTGCAATTTTGTGGTTTTACAATTTCTGTACAGGAATCCGTCCATATCTACCAGTGTATTTGATTGAACAGGTGCAGAGTTACGAAATCCAGTACACAGGAAATCAGCAGATAAGAAGCGCTGCGTAAACTGCCTTAATTGACGAGGCTGAAATAAAAAATGAAGTTTAAAATGTCAAATAGCCTTGTGGGGAGCTCTCTGTGATCGTATCAGCCTAATCGGCCACTCAATATTTTGATAAACTTGATAACGATACACACCAATGTAGAAATACCGTTTTAGGCAAACAACTTATTCCAATGTGAGCATATCCTTGTACATTGTCATACAAACATGTACTATAGGACTGATCTACCTTCTTTACATTTGAAATCAATTTTACGTTGATTTGCGTGATTGTTTCCACACAGAAATTAAACTGTAGAAATAGTTGTATAACAATATGTCTCTGTTTTAATGATCATAATTTCTTGACAATTTTGTAATTTAAGGGGATTGAAGCGCATTTGGAAAGGATGCATGCGTTGATTTGTCAGAATAAACAGTCGCTAAATACCGTTATTTATTCAGACACAAAAACAAGAGACTTACATCCGGGCACAAAGTTGTTATAACTATCTTTTCACCAAGGCGACTACATGTCGATTTAATGATCGGAAAAGGTATTGCATCAACAGCACAAAGATATAAGGAAATAATATGTTGGATGTGTGAATACACTGTGTCATACACCATAGTCATTCCATTTTACTTCTGTTATGACATTGTAGTCGCAGCTTTAGGGGGAAACTATCATGGAATGACATTCAGGGAAGATAACCCTTTCACTTAATCTCTCCGGTAATTTTCATAACTTTCAGTTCTTTATTAAACGGTTTTATGGTTTAAACAGGAAAACACTATTTTAGGAGCAGGACATTCTGTTAATTCAATTGAGAAGAGAGGACCCATAATGCAAATCATCTTCTATAATAACGTTTCGGGTTAATCTCCTCCGATTATATGATTCCTCCTTGAAACCTTAACAATGTATGATTTTAAAGTGAAAGGGGACTGGGAATTCTTAATGTACGTGAAAATGGAAATTGTCCCTACGGATGGCCTCACGAGGTAAAGGAGGATAATTATAAAGCGTAGCATCAGCGCCGCCTGCTCTGACTATAGACAATATTGGCATCGCACTACCTGGGTGCTGAGGCAAAGCACAGCTAACAGCGCAGAGGATGTATTGGGTTTGTTTGGGATGCGTAGCCGTGTTTACTGATGACAGAATATGAATTGAAATCCAAAGGCAACCATGAAGGAACTGAGCACATACTCAGGGATTATAATCGTGGCACTACAGTTTATCACAGGTATGTAAGCATTTTGCGATGTTTTCGAGTTGTCATCGTAGAGAGTTTCTTGTTTACATTTTGCGTTTTTTCCTATAGATTTCACGTTGCTTTTGACATCATTGCAGCGGGAACATGTACAGTGTTTGCTGTAGGCTACATATCTCGTGACCGAGATTCTCTCATTTTTATGTGACTTCGTGATTTCATGAGAGTAATCAATTCAAAATCTCGAAGCATGTTGTCAGCTTCTCTGTAGCACTTTAAACCCATTTGGGAGAGTGTCACTATTATGAACTTTGATCGCTCTCCAATTGCTTGTGCTGGCCAATGTGATAGCTTTGTTTACGTTTTGCTTTTTTCTGAATTTGCCACGTACAATGCCTTTAGGAGTCTTTGAATGGTGCAAGGGAGGAAGGAAAGTACACATGACAATTTCGTGTAATACAGTAAACATTGCAGAATTATAAAAAAACATGTTTTAGAAGCCATTATCTAACTTGGGATCATTGATTTTTATTTCTATTTACTGCTTAATTTTATAAGACAATTTACTGTTTTTGACTTATGCAGTATTATAGATTTTATAACCTTACTGGAACAGTTTTAGGTGTATGTTAAGTAAACATTGTTTAAAGCACACACCATATGACATTCATGGTTTAGTTCACACACCATAGTACCTTCATAGTTTAGTTCACACACCATATGACGTGGTCTAATTATGAATGCAATATCGTCTTCAAAACACTCCGCATGACGTATGAAAGCAAGTTGCTTAATGATTAGCTTCTGAAATGACCTAAAACAGCCGCCGGTAAAGTCTTCATAATCAGATACCTTGTGAATATGAGTTCTATCGTCCGGAAATCTTAGACTGCTGCTTTTAATAAAGCTTGTTAATTAAATCCTAATTAGTGTTTTAGAACACATATAAAGGTGTTTGGACGATACTTGAAGAATGCCTTGTAGTAACAAGACACAGAAAATACGCAGAATGTACATGCACCCGATGAATGGCAAGGAAGGACATAAAGGTACACGATAACAGGCATGGACGACACATGGTAGAAACACGATGGATGGAAAAGAAGTCACATGGAGGATAAATGTGAATGACAAGGAAAACATATGGTAGATAAACGATACCTGGCAAGGAATACACCTGGAAGAAACACAAGAATGGCAAAGAAGATACACGATGAATGACAAGGAGGGACAAGTGGGGTGTGTATCAAGGCAAGCTCACAAAAGAAACTTAATGAATGGCATGTACGACACATGGTGAAAGCACGATGCACCGCCGGGAGGGAAAAGGAATGTATCAGGAAAAACACATTAACGAGATTTCATTTCCCCTGGTACATTCTATGCATATTTGTCTGAACATGCTAGAAGTTTCAATACCCTCACTTGGTACGTTCATATGCAGTTATCATGCTGTTGTGGAACGCATACCACACTATACATTATTAACAAGGTTGTATGAAACCAAAGAATATATATATCGACGTCTGTACGCGATTTTCGACTGATATGAATGTCTTTTGTCAGCCGAAAGCAGTGAACATATTCGTAAGAAATGTTGAGTCGTAATATTTTGTTTTCTAATTGGTATAAATGTATGTATACCAGACACTCTGCGTAACATTGCCATTAAGCATTAGTCAGTGTAGATTGTTTTTTTCTAGGCTAGATCAAATATGAAGTTCAGCGATCATACCTTTTTTGACAGGTTTGGAATTGTTTCATGTGAGGAGAAATCCTTGAAATGATCAACGCTGTGGTTTTAAAATTGTATAGTACAAAATTCAAATAATTCATATATTATGCTTATAAAATATTTCAGATGTAGATTTAGAAAAAGTTGTAGCTGAAAATGATATGTTTCTAAATAAACATAAATAATATACTGTTACTTAAATGATTAAAGATGACAATGAACACCTATCAGAAAGACGTATTTCTTTGTGACATGATTTGAGTGTATAAAAGTAAAGCACGGAAATTGTAAAATGTCAGCTTGTCTTGAAAAGAAAAATTGATGTGAAACAAACAAAACATGAGAAACTTTTGAAAAACAAAAACAGAAATAATAGACATGTTGGCATCGGCCTAATTCTCGCTATCAGTTGTTTCTGAAATCCGAATTCGATATAAGCCAGCATATCACCACCTTGGCCATGTAGGGAACATAAATACATCTATTATATTGGCCATCACAGTAGTGAAGCTACGGCGACTCCAGCCTCCTAGTGCTGCACACATACGGAAATATTTGTTGGCTGAATCACAAATATTTCTCAAACTCACTACTTTTTTTTGTTTTTGTTTTCAGGAAGGCTTTTACCATGAACTTAGAAATTATACGCAGCAGTATGCCTATCAGAAGTTTGTGATACAGTAGTGCGGTCTGTCTCCTCTGGCAACCCAAAATCACAACTTAATGATACAAGTACAGCTTAACGTGGTTTTTTTTCAAAATATAAAGATTGGAAAACTAAAAAAAAAGTATCAAATGATAAAATGGATTCCGAAATAGTCAAACTACTGGTCGTGAAACATTTATCTAGGTCCTTGTGATGCCATGAAGCCTTAATATCAAAACCGTTCTGCTGTTCAAACTGAACTTTCATTCTCTTTAAAATGTGACATTTAAGCTTCGGCACAGAAACTGATTTTTAGTGTGATAACAGTTTTACGACTACAAAATCATACCTCCACAGTATATGTTAACGACCTGTAAGCAACGGTTGGTTTGATTTGCATATGTTCGTGATGCTATTAAATTCATACATCAAAATCAGAAAGTGGCTTAGTCATACATTTTAACTATAAAAGCTATCAGGAGTGGTTAGGAGTGGATAGGATAATGCACAGGTTAAAAGAACATTTGTGTTCCTTGACAACGTCTTACTTTTTTGGTTAAAAATATTATGGGGAGTTTGAATAACCAAACATTTTCATCAGTAAAACAGATTGTGTGTTTCAGATATGTTATAGAGGCAAAACTAGGTTCACCAGCATTCTGTCTTATCGAAACTGTTCACGAAGAGATAAGATGCTTTGCTAAAACCCTAAACGTCTTACAGCGATGAAACAAACTGGTAACGTAATGGAATAGGAATTCCAAAGTAGACATTAACAGCGGGCAGCCAATAAAACTAAATACATTTCTCTGTATATGCATGCTTTATACACGCGGCATGCTATTTCAGGACGAGAGATAAGATCATTCTTTTTTGCAATTTCAAATTATCACTTACTAGTTACACTACAAAAGAGTACTGAATTGCAAAGGTCATTCCGAATAAGTAATCTCCAAAATCCGTAGTCGGAATTAAAAAAGAAAATAATATGGTAATTAGTTAATTTCATCATTACATTAAATGTTAAGATGAATAATCAATATCTAACATGCGGAGGCATAACGATAAATTGATGGCACCAATCCAATTATCTGTCTATCGTGTTTTACTCATGAATTAGTATACATCCTTGCTTGTGAATTTTGTTAGTGCACTCTTGGGATTTGAAGTGAAAATGCATTACAGAAGTGAATACGGCGTCCGGTATTCGCAGCACTGCAATTTCAGAATGGGAGAAGTAGTTATGTCAAGGTCATTCAAGATTACTGAAATCGACAACAAATCAATATTTCACTTAAAAGACAACCAGTGATAAAATGGATCAAACTATTTCCCCAGTATACCACTGGTGAATGTAATAGACAAGCATGTTATACATGTTACCAAATGGCGGTGCTCAACTGAATTTCGGGATGTCGCCTTCTATATTTTCGAACTTGACTGGACTAATTTCGATAATGAAGTCGTAACGTATAGTGATTAGTGTATTGATTCGTGTCACTAATCACACCACCTCACTGTAATTGTAGTATGTATTGATTAACCAGTGTCACCGGAGTCCCGAACACTAACAGCTTGACGATATCATGTATACGAAAACAAACTGACGTTTACTATGTCCTGATACAACAATCATAACATGCAGTCTGTTAAACATTTAGCAGATGTCTGATATAATTCGTTTTAAAGATTCAATCTGACAAAATTGTGACGTTTGGGACGTTTTTGAAGAACTTTCAAGTGCAGTAAGCATTTCTGCTTTAAAGCACAATATTGTTTTGTAACAATGCATTCCATATAATTAAGGTTATTAGTAGTGCTAAAGGCGGAAACTGATTATCTCCGAATGCGGTTACCTTTTTTTCTGTAGTTTATTAGCGCATGTGTGGCAGTCAGTTTATTGGCCTTAATGATATGTCATTCAAATCTAGTCTGTGGGAGAGTTTTTTTGTTAAAGGAGTTTTTATTTATTTCTCTTTCGTGATTTTTTATAATTTTATCTCGATCTCGGAGTATATACTGTGCCGGAGAAATGTTTTCTTATATACGCAACCCGGTAATTCTATATGTTTGAATGTAACCATAATCATGACAATATATCTACACATTAGAAAAATTGCATACACATATATACATGTATAATAACTATGACTTCCTTTGACTATAGTAGATCAATTTGAAAGGTCTCAATTAGCTGACCTAATATGCGTCGTAAAGCCTCCCTTTACATGAACCGTTAGATGTTCAATCTTTGATCACTGATACGTTGTCTGGTATTACAACTCCGTTCTGTTGAACCTTTTAAACTGACAATGATGTTTTCAGAAGAAACCTAGGTATTAGCTGTGTTGTTCATATCTTGCAGCATATCCATATACGTAGACTACGTAGTTCATAATACGTAACATCTTCGTTAAGATATAGACATAGACATGGATGTTCCCTTAAGTATTTACTTATTATCTAGTCTGTAAATGCATCTCTGGTTTGGCCATCTAGTGGTTTGTTCATTTGACTTCTGAAAGTCTTTTTATTGGAGGATATATTACGCCTTGCTTTTGAAATCAATTCCGTTACGTCCTTTAGTCATCGTGGTGTTGTTTTATAACCTCCGCGTGGTACCTTTGTCACGAAAACAGTCTGAAGCTGGGGAAATCAAAAAGAAAACAGGCCCGGAGAAGATGGTAAATGCAGTAAAAATAGCAATGAAAGCTCTCTACCTATGGCATTAATGACGAATGGAATGAGACATAGGAAGTCGTAACGGACTGATTCATAAACTTCTAGAAGTAAAGCTCTCTAGAATCTGCGTGCTACTGATCATTCTACAAAGTAATGAAAATACCATCTAACCTCTATTGTCTCCACCGCTATTATCTTTTTGCTACTACGTTTGTTTGAATGCCAATAACTATGGTCTCATTGTGTCTATGATCAATTTGGTAATATTGAACTACGATCTTTGCTAATTAAAATCAATATTAATAGAATTACTTCAAAATCATTTGCACATTTTGCAGTCAATGTATATTCAATTAAGTAACGGAAATTGATTTCTATGTAACTTGAGATTAGTTAAGGAATCGATGTATCTTACATTACCATATAAACTATTTACAATCATGAAATGTCAGTCTCGAAAGTTCCATGTATCCCTCTTACTTAAGTTTGTATTCCATTGTTACATCACATATCTCCTTGGTTACACAAGTAATTGGCTTTATTAAGTGATAATTGTTAAGACAGTATGCTAGCTGTTCCACTCATCTGTCATTGTCTGGCGGTGCATTACAGTGTTTTACAGTAGCCCGCACCATTAACATCAACACATATCTGATGACAGTGTAGGTGTTTTGGAGAGTTAAGACGTCATTATTAGCAATTTAACTGGGCGATTCCTCTGTCGTGTTTTTGTGCGTTGCTCACAGTCTACTCCATGTAAGTTACTTGTGAGTACGGCGTTATCAACAGAACCAGGGAACAGCAGAATACACGTATTCATTATGTAGCTTTACTTATTCTTAAAGTTTTTATACACTGCCATAAACATATAGAATGCAATAAGTTTTGAATTATGACTGATATGCTTGATTAGATTTACATGTTTTATAAAATTCTGGTATAGGCTTCAGGAATATATCGAGTTTCTGTTTCCCAAAGGACAGGTGAATTTTCAGAAGCGAATCAGAAACTTGCCAGACTTACCGTTTCTTGAATGTGTTTGCGCTTTGTCACGTGATGACACGGTTAAATCTGTCAACATGCTTCGAAAACTGCCGAGGAAGTAAGTCTGTAGGCGTGTTTTGTTTATAGAATAAGGCACGGCTGGTAGAGAAGTAACTCTTTTGATAGCAAAGTGAAGGGAAAAGACGGAATTGATTCTGTTTAATGAGTAACATTTTATAATAGAATGAATTATATAGAGGAATATTAAACGTGTACGAGTCTGGTCATTCAAAAGTCAATAAATGTTTTAATATATGGAAAAGTATCGCAGACTTCCTACATGTTTTCTGACGCAAAGATGCGTATAGTTCGGCAGCAAGCTTATGTTGGTTATTTTTGCTGGGGAAAAAAACATCCATTGACTTTTGTGGCTTCATCTTAGCAATTAGGACACCCTTTCTACAAAGAACCCTTTTGTTACATTGTACGACATTGAGTGGCCGTTATATGTAGGCGTGACTGTGTGTTCAAACATATTTAATTTATCACAGGATTTGTATCACTATGATCCAATGCCGTCTGTTGTTGTGATTCCTGCAACATTCTGTGCTTTCCAAAATATTTCTGAATCCTAGCGGCGTGATTTATAGTCGACGTGCTTGCCCAAATCTATATATCTTCTGAGGAGTCTGAAATAATAGACAGTCAATCTTTAAAGGGGCACGATTGGGCATTGCATGACACTGTGAGCTGAACCTATTGAGAAGTCGGTGCCGTTAGGTACTCCTCCAGATCTTAGTACGTCATGTTTGATGCCCCTAGAGGCTCCCAAATACCGGCGGTGATGGATTTCACATTGACTCGCGTTAGACATGTTTTGTGTAATTCTCGAAGGAAAAAAAACAAAGCATTCGCTCAAAGTTCATCAGTGCCATAAAACGATCGTTGATCAGCTCCATTTACTAGGTATACTGGCAGTGTAATGTAACTCTTACATATCCTGTTTTAACGGACGACATTCTACGCAGAGAAATACAAGCTTCACTACTAAGCTGATAGGTTGATTTCACCTAGGGACATTTTTTTTATTAGAATAAAACAACTGTACATGAATCATTGCAATTTTATATATTATTATTAAACTGAATGCATGAGGAATAAACTTAATGTCTAAATCTCTGCAAAACCACAGATTGGTTTGTCAATTAATTTGTATTCCATTGTGTCCTTCCTGCAAATGCTGACCAATCAAATATAACACGGAGACATGGTGTTTCAACAAGACTAATTTATGATTGTATTCATGCGTCTGTTATTAAAAGTATTGCACGCTTTGCGCCTACTTTACATGAGAAAACAAACTTAAGACTGGAACAGACATCCGAAATATTAAAAATATCTTAATAAATATTGAAAACAGAGAATGCATTAACGTAGTCAGGCTAACCATACTTTGCTACCTTGTGATTTGTCGATACATTTCCGTCCTCGATTGGTTGTAAGTTTCATGTGTACTGATGAGATAGATATTGATTTTATGATTAGTCAAAGATTTTGGACGTCAGCTCGCTTGACCACAATATGAATCGGCATGTGTATCTAGTTAGGAGAAAACTATGGTTTGTTACTGATTTAAAGGCATTATTATCTGGTCGGTAGGCAGGTCATTCATTAAAATTGCATGCACAAATGAGAAGGCAAACAGGATTTGCTTATAAAATAATCCACGTTCTTCTTCTGGGTAGCATTCTAATACAGGAAATATGACGACACTGAGTTTTTATTGAAACCGTTACTATCAACAAGTCACCTTCCTACCCAAT
Organism: Mizuhopecten yessoensis; assembly: GCF_002113885.1. Taxonomy (NCBI): domain Eukaryota; kingdom Metazoa; phylum Mollusca; class Bivalvia; order Pectinida; family Pectinidae; genus Mizuhopecten; species Mizuhopecten yessoensis. The sequence goes on from NW_018405225.1 coordinate 197,533, forward strand.
TCTACGACATTTATCTACAGGATGAGGACAGTTGTCACCCTACTACCACACTCTATGACATGTATATACAGTATAGGACAGTTGTCATCCTATTATCAAACTCTATGACATTTATCTACAGGATGAGGACAGTTGCCATCCTACTACCACAATTCTACGACATTTATCTACAGGATGAGGACAGTTGTCACCCTACTACCAAACTCTATGACACTTATCTACAGTATGAGGACAGTTGTCACCCTACTACCAAACTCTATGACACTTATCTACAGTATGAGGACAGTTGTCACCCTACTACCAAACTCTATGACACTTATCTACAGTATGAGGACAGTTGTCACCCTACTACCAAACTCTATGCCATTTATATACAGAATAAGGACAGTAGTCACCCTACTACCAAACTCTATGACATTTATCTACAATATAAGGACAGTTGTCACCCTACTACCAAACTCTATGCCATGTATATACAGGATGAGGACGGTTGTCACCCAACTACCAAACTCTATGACATGTATATACAGAATGAGGACGGTTGTCACCTTACTACCAAACTCTATGACATTTATATACAGGATAAGGACAGCTGTCATCCTACTATCAAACTCTATGACATTTATATACAGAATGAGGACAGTTGTCACCCTACTACCAAACTCTATGACATGTATATACAGAATGAGGACAGTTGTCACCTTACTACCAAACTCTATGACATTTATATACAGTATAAGGACAGCTGTCATCCTACTATCAAACTCTATGAAATGTATATACAGGATGAGGACGACTGTCACCCTACTACCAAACTCTATGACATGTATATACAGGATGAGGACGGTTGTCATCCTACTACCAAACTCTATGACATGTATATACAGTATAGGACAGTTGTCACCCTACTTCCAAACTCTATGACATTTATATACAGAATGAGGACAGTTGTCACCCTACTTCCAAACTCTATGACATTTATATACAGTATAAGGACAGCTGTCATCCTACTATCAAACTCTATGACATTTGTATACAGAATGAGGACAGTTGTCACCCTACTACCAAACTCTACGCCATGTATATACAGGATGAGGACAGTTGCCATCCTACTACCACAATTCTACGAAATTTATCTACAGGATGAGGACAGTTGTCACCCTACTACCAAACTCTACGCCATGTATATACAGGATGAGGACAGTTGCCATCCTACTACCACAATTCTACGACATTTATCTACAGGATGATGACAGTTGTCACCCTACTACCAAACTCTATGTCATGTATATACAGAATGAGGACAGTTGTTACCCTACTACCAAACTCTATGACATGTGTATACAGGATGAGGACATTTGTCACCCTACTACCAAACTCTATGTCATGTATATACAGAATGACGACAGTTGTCACCCTACTACCAAACTCTATGTCATTTATCTACAGTATGAGGACAGTTGTCACCCTACTACCAAACTCTACGCCATGTATATACAGGATGAGGACAGTTTTCACCCTACTACCAAACTCTATGTCATTTATCTACAGTATGAGGACAGTTGTCACCCTACTACCAAACTCTATGCCATGTATATACAGAATGAGGACAGTTGTTACCCTACTACCAAACTCTATGACATGTATATACATGATGAGGACAGTTGTCACCCTACTACCCAACTCTATGCCATGTATATACAGGATGAGGACGGTTGTCACCCTACTACCAAACTCTATGCCATGTAAATACAGGATGAGGACAGTTTTCACCCTACTACCAAACTCTATGCCATGTAAATACAGGATGAGGACAGTTTTCACCCTACTACCAAACTCTATGACATTTATATACAGTATAAGGACAGCTGTCATCCTACTATCAAACTCTATGAAATGTATATACAGGATGAGGCCGACTGTCACCCTACTACCAAACTCTATGGCATGTATATACAGGATGAAGACAGCTGTCACCCTACTACCAAACTCTATGACACGTATATACAGGAGGAGGACAGTTGTCACCCTACTACCAAACTCTATGGCATGTATATACAGGATGAAGACAGCTGTCACCCTACTACCAAACTCTATGCCATGTATATACAGGATGAAGACAGCTGTCACCCTACTACCAAACTCTATGACATTTATATACAGAATGAGGACAGTTGTCACCCTCCTACCAAACTCTATGACATGTATATACAGGATGAGGACAGTTGTCACCCTACTACCAAATTATATGACATTTATCTACAGTAAGAGGACAGTTGTTAGTCCACTACCTGTACCAAACTCAGCCATTTACCAACAGTATAACATTGATGGTCAACTCACTTCCGAACTCTATTACATTTATCCACGGTGTGAAAATATCCGTGACCTGACTATCAAACTCTATGTCAGTAATGTTGGGTTTGGGTTCCATTTTACTATTTTTCCTGTTGTTCTTTTTACATAACTTCTTTGAGTCCCGATTTTGACTTTGAGATGAGTTTTCCTTATAGTTAACTATATGTATACATAGCAAGAGAATATGTCAGATATCGCAAAACCAATTTACCTTGTTGTAGCTGTGAGTCATACTTAAAGTAAGGAGGAGACAATCCGTCCTTGTAAATGCAAAAAAATAATACGTAAGAAAATAAAAACAGATAACAGATGGCATCTTCTCATTTCTCTAATTAACTCTGTAACTCTATAAAATACCGTGCCTCATCACTCATAATTATTTATGGCAGAATACATATACAGTCTGACAGATTATTGTACATTTTTTTGTCTGTTTTCTAACGTTTCACATGTGATTCATACTGTATTTCTTATTGATAAGATACTTGAAGTTCAAGAAAATAGAAAATAAAAATCTGCCGTTCAGAATTCTTCTTTATTACATCTGATAATCACCAATCAGATAGAGAAAATAATGCAGCCTTTATGTTTCATAAAACCGCAATGAATCTGACTATTGGTGTATGCTAGTAGCATCGAGGAAATACACACCACTATCTCAAAGGAACGATAACTCAGATTCTGTCTTCTTAAAGTCATGAGGTTTGGTAAAAGTATCTTGGCATTTACTCAAGTAGTTCGTCAAGGAGCCTTGATCACATGCTACTGACAATTGGTTTAAAGAAAAGGTATCAACCAACCTGTATCGATTACTACCGTCTTCTACGGGTGTACATTGTATATAGGTTTAATTCTATCGATAACTTAGAATACAAGACATATCTTAGTTTTACAAGAATTAATAATTGTGTTCTCTGGTGTTTTGGATGTCCAGTAGACGCCTTAGGTGGAAAAGTTACAAGTCGATTAATATTACTTTCTTCTGCCTGTTCTTTATCTGTGATCAGAAATGATTTAAAATATATTTGAAGCTGAAATAGAGAGAAACGATGTGTTTCAGCATAAAAGAAAATGAAAATGAAAATCATATATAGATAAACATATCATATATGACATTTACACTTTTCCATATAACATGTCTTGATTTTATTTCTCTTTATGTTAAGTGTTGAAAAAAAAACTACCTAAGCGCAGTTATATGTTATCGAAATCGATATGTGACCTACTTTAAAAGAACGACTAAGCGAAAACCTGGGTTTAACTCAGCTCCCGCACACGCTTTTATGGCATAGCATTTTGGTAAAGGTCTCGCGGGAGTCTGACTGAACGTGAGTACACGTACGGTACCATAAGTCGGAATCTCGTGAACGTTTCACTATTCAGCACATACGAGTATTGATTCACGTCAATGTCAAGCACCATTAGGACATCGAGCTTTACGTTTCCCCAACGGCATTTAGGCTTATATGGACTGCGCATGATTTGTTAGTAATCGTATTTCACGCCAAATATTAGTTCAGCCGGAGCACGTTGGTGCAGGACTGAGAACCAATTTAGCACAAAACAATTAGATTGAATATCGTTAAAACGGAAATATGATATGTTATCAATAATCAAAATTGAGGTATAATTAACAAAACTCTTTATATTTTACACTGCCCTGCTGTAAATATTTCACTACCGATATACCCTATCGATAGCGTAAATGGGTAAATATGATATCTTCTATGTTCATTTGAGATGTCATTTTGGTGAGGTGGATGTTGACTAGTACACTATTAGATTAATATAATGCAGTTACCTTACGTACTGAATATCATTTACGCCTCGGTTTTTCAACCATTTCTTTTTGAATACCAGCTGTATTTACTAGAAAATATTTACAATTGCCACTGTTTCTGTCTCAATAACTCGAATGTAGAAAGTGACTCAGTTCACCGCGTATGAATATATGTAAATATTGGCGGACTTCTTTCCGCAAACCTCATGTTAATGTTTACAAACAAACGCTAGCATTTAGACTACCGTACGTTCGAGACACCAACTGATGTCGGGTTCGAGACAAGACAGATCATGTTCATGACCGGTCATAAATATAAAGCTAGTGTCAGAAGCTACAGTCGCGATTGTTCGTCGGTACAAAGACGCTCCACTAGCTCCACTCTCTCATCTATATGAGTGTCGGCCGCCATGACACGGAAACGATGACTATCGTTCCTAGAAATGTAGGTCGAATTTCTCGTCTCCCAAATGATGCATCAACAGTCACTCGGCGGACAAACGAATTTTCCACATCACACAGTGTACATGTCATCTGTACAAACCTCTGGTTTGCTTACAAACAGCAATTTCAATAACTGCACATTCAACTTCCACCAGGCCTAAGCTGTTGACTTTCGCTCGACGACATTGTAAGATCTCTATTTCCCGCCTTTTGGCGCATCAATTTTAACCGATGGACGTCCGCTGTTATTTGTATATTCTACTAAGTATTTTGCCCCAGTACTCCAATTTCATACAAATATAAAATTATTTATAGGTATACATGTGAACCTACTAATACAATTATGAAGCGTTTACGAACAATTTACCTCGTGCTCCATTGGATTTATTATCTCATAACCTAAACAAAATAAAAGGTTAATCCTTAATAATGTCGAAACTGCGAGTTAAACAAAACATTACGTGGCATAACACCATAAAGATGTTAAGTCCAATTATGCTCCAGTTGTGTTAAATAGTATTGTTCGATAACCCTGTTTGTACATAATTTTATTTCCACATCAGCTAGGCTTTGTGGGTAACAATGTAAAATGTTGACAACATCAAACCAGGCGGTAACACGATTCGATGGAAGCTCGGTTTATACATATCAGTGGTTCATGATTTGTCTGTGAACCCTTGCATTCCAAATCGAGTTTAATAAAAACAAAATAATATTATCATTGTTTACGGTTGACTTTTTTCGTTATGCCTTTTTATTTGTATATGGATATTGTCATCATGGTGTATATGTATTATAAATCTCTGCATTTGTACATGGGATTATATTTCCATATCAGATACTAAATAACTGAGTATTTGTACTGCAGTAATCTGAACATGTCTCACCCCTGTCATATAAGCCCTATAAATGCATGTATAGGTCATTCCCGGACACGGAATGTTGACATGTTGACGAAAATCGATACCTTTTCTATTACGGCTTTTCCATTCTCTAATCAACGTGCTGGTCAAGCACATTTAGGAATCAGTCGATTTCCGACCCTAATCCTGACCGACTCTAGCGTGAGTATGCATGTCCACGGGAGCGTGGCACGTCGCCATATTGTGATGAGCTCCGATGATGGAATCTAGATATTGGTTTGATATGAACATTCACGGAATTGCTGAAGGCTACCTTGGTGTTTTCTGATTAGAGACACTATATATAGTCTTGCCAATTACCAGACAACCTAGTACGTAGGACCATTTTACTTGATGTATATGTACATGCACTGTGATTTTCCCGAATACAGCAACAACAAAAAATGCCACACTACTAGTCAAGTAATTACTTCAAAAAGGTATAATGATCTACATTGTGTCTGTACAAGTGAAACAGAATAAGTTCAATGTCATGATTCCAGTAGAGATTTGGCAAATCTACATTGTACCTGGTGTTACAGTAGTTGCTATAGCAATTATTTTAATATTTTCCTTACTAGATATTAATTAAGAGTGAGGTATAACTCTTCAAAGTTGCTAAGAAGAGAACATTTCCTATAGATTGATGTAGGCAGTGTTTTCCTGAAATATTGAAGGCATCCAGCATTGTTAAACAAAAAGCTAAAAAAAATAGAAACTGCCGTGATTTAAGGACTTTACTTTCACATATGTCGTCGGCAATTTTGAATTGTTCAATATATAAATCTAACCCTGAATATAACATAAAACTGTCCTAATCCCTCCTTCACAACGTAAATGCAAGACCATACAGCTCTTTCAAGCCCAGGGGTATAGGCTGGGACATTCCACCCGAGGTGCTTTCAAATTATTCACCAATTTGCAAATCCTGAAAATATCCTAAATGTTGTATCACACTTTCCTTGTCCAATACTTTGAAGTGTATCTCCTCTGAAATCTACCAAACTAGTTTAGCTTCAAAATATTGTTTTTGCAAAAAAAAAAAAAAAAAAAAGCATGTTATGCTCTGTTCATGTCCACACGTGAAACAATAAAATCCCAAGGGTAGAATGTCCTATCCGACACCCTGGACATGAGAGAGTATGTTACTCTCATTCCAATCGTTAGAATAAACTCCAACGCACTGAGAAAGCGCTACAGTTTACATCGAGGTATAGAAATGTTCCCTTTTTCATGACGTCACGTCTTTGTTGTCCTATTGTGACCTCACGCACGTGAAATGGGGTGTTTGATAGAAATGCCTCACATCCCTTTCTTACCCAGGACAGTCCTATCATATACGCAAAAGAATGAGTGAAGACTTCTTCTGTGACTTTGTTAAAGAATTGTCAAAAAATAAAAAGTTAACAGTCTGGACTAAATGTAACAATCATGTTAGGGTGATTAATCACTGGATTTCTATTTTGCATATTTTGTTTAGCGGAGAGTATAGCGGAATATTAAATTCTGTAAAATACCTGCACTGCAAAGTACTAGGGGTTCAGTGGAGTCTAAACTAATTTGGCCCATGCTTTGTATATGCCATACTTTATTATCTTGTCCTGCTCAGTTTATTATAATTCCTTTGCTCTTTACTATGCATCATACTTCTTTTTCCTTTACTTTCTATCATATTTCATTTGTCCCTTTTTGTATCATACTTCCTTTGTCCATAACTTTGTATCATACTTCCCTTTGTCCTTTACTTTGTGTCATACTTCCCTTTGTCCATTACTTTGTATCATACTTCCCTTTATCATTGACTTTGTGTCATACTTCCTTTATCCTTTACTTTGTATTCTACTTCCATTGTCCTATACTTTGTATCACTTCCTTAGTCCTTTATATTGTGTCATGCTTCCATTGTTCCTTACTTTGTATCATACTTCCTTTATCATTGACTTTGTGTCATACTTCCTTTATCCTTCATTATGTACAAAGTGTTATATTTTCTTTGTCTTTGAGCTATTACATGTAACATACTTTCTGTTTTCTATTCGTTCAACCATACTTCCTTTGTCCTTTTCATTTTTCATACGTTGTTTGTCCTTCACATCGTATCGTAATTCCGTTTTCCGTCACTTTGTATCATACATGTATCTCTTTTGAAATCAATCAATCCAGCGTTAAGCCTTGATATATCGATTCAAAAAAAGAAATCTGAAAAACAGTTTTTGCTCTGTTCATGTCGACACTTGCAATCCATCAAATGGTATAGATACATGTGTATTTTGTCTATTTGAAGGTTTTTTACACACTGGAACTAGAATGGATTGACATGCAATATGTTGGATGTGATTACAACACTAAATCGGTATCAGTATATGACGTGGACAGGCATTAAAGAAACATACTATTTAGTTTGTATCCAAGTACATTACATAACGAATCTTTTAATACTATCACTATTCAACAAGATGATTTTAATGAATATCGACAAACACATGTAAACAATCCGATCAATTAACAAGAGTCTTCAAAATCGAAACAAAGACATTTAAGTACAATGAAACATCTAGCAACCTGGGTATACATACGCAACCAAACCTGTAATCCAGTCAACTTCGTCCTCGTCTTTACGTTAAATCCAGTCACAATCGTCTTTATATACCCGTGGCGTGATAGTGAAGCGGCGGCTTGAATACTAAAAATGGCTTGGGGAATTGGGGATTGAAGGTACGCTATTGTTTAACTAAATTGTATTTCCAACATTTGTAGTCAACATAAGTAAACAGTAATAGGTAAAATCAGCATATTTTATGATTACTTCATCTTGACCAGTATAATCAATCTTCTCAAACTTCAGCCAAGATTTTTTCTCGGAAACTGGTGGCTGGATTATTTAAAATTATATTACAAAGGCCCCTTCTTTTATCATGCAAAGTAGAACTTTACAGGGCATGCAAGAAATAAGGCGTGATTGAAAAGGAGGAAAAATATAGGCTGACAAAGTTCGTGTTCAAATAAAAGTATAATTAAAAGCGATCGTTATTCAAAAATATATCACAGGGGTTTAAGTAAGTCAGTTTCTTATTCAATAAGGCACATAAATGCCAAGATATTGATTTATTTCAACAGTTAACAGGAGACCGAGGTAAATAATTATATTTTTATTTCAAAAAATTTGTCTACCAACAACATCCTCGTTATAAACTAGACCTTATACACGCGAGGACCGCGGCGCCTAGTTATTAAGGTGTTTGGCCGTCTATGGTTGGTTCGAGGCCTAGGTGGGGCAGTCGCCAAGTACTTGACGTAGGTCGATGTTTTTTTTCCGGGTTCCCTGATTTTCCTCTACCACCAAAATCTGGCACATCCTTAAATGACAATAGCTGAAAAATGGACGTAAAACACAAACAAAGCAAACAAAACCTTATATCGATATCGTCTCAAACGCCCCTATGGAAACCACATTCCTTGTAATATTCCAAACAGAAGTTATCATTACGGCTGAAAAGTGAAAAGTGAATGTTTCAAAACGATCTTGAGATATCAGCAGTCAGCATACTAGCGAAAATTCCATGGTGGTTGCTTCGTTAAGAGGACTTGGATAACATTCCTGGTACACATGTACACCTATCAATTAGACCTTGTTAACCAATTTACCAAACAGCTACGCTGAAATACAGGTAGAAATGTGTAGAAATGATTCGTCAATGAAACGAACTATTTTAACAGTTCGTGTACTAGTGATTCTGTACCTGTACAGTAGCAAAATGGTAAACGAAACCACACTGAACCACCTAATGATAGGTATTAAAGAATGCCAATTTTGCTTTTTTTGGCTTTTTTTGCGGGGGAGACTTTATTTCCTTGATTTTTCTTCTGGTTCTACCCTTTTCCATTTTCGTTATCGTTCGTTTAAAGTCTGATTAGTCTAGAATATTGTCGACATGGTATATATTTATTTCAGCATTGAACTGTTTTCAGTTGGCATTCATAAGCAATTTGAATGCCAACTGGACAAATGCAAATGTAATGCAGCGCAGTGGACTTTAATATTGCCTATGAATGCAAATTGAAGCTGTTTAATACATATATTTACCAGTTTTGAAATTTATTTACAGATAGGAAATGCAATCATACCTAATACCATTCAGCATTAATTCCAAGTAATGTATTAGTTATATGAATATATCAGTCATAAGTCCAAGTAGCCAACGTAACACTCATGACGTCATAATATTGATGACGTTAACAATCAGCTTACGACATTACTAGCCTAATGAACGTCATCTGAATGTGGCGAAGTCCTATAGTTGCCATACATTGTTAACTATCTAGGGTTTTCCTTTTCAATCCGTTTCGGGGAAACATCTATGTAGTAAATAATAGATAGGATAACGATAGTCGTCCTGTGAAGAGTTTTAGAGAAACCGTTTCTTCTTAGGAGGCTATTGACCCCGATCAATATACAACACTCATGTCAGTGCTTGTTAGCCGCACCTTTCATTAATGCCATGCTGGTTACAACCGTAAAGCAGGAAAACCTCAGCCGTGTTTATAGCTTCTAGCTTTGTCTGAGTGTAAGGGTTTAGATTAATGTTTTTCACGATTGAGTTGAATCAATACAAGGCCAACTTGAAAATTTTCACAAAATATCACAGTATTTTATTCAATCATAAATCAATATCAAAACAAAACATCCTGTGTCATAAAAAAATCAGAAAATACGTCTCTTACTTGAGCTACATCCTACCGTTCATTGAGTTGACGCATACATGTATCTCAGGACTGCTAAGTATTCATATCCATACACATTCAAAACGATATAGCTGATGTGTTCTCTAATACATCATAACTAAACAGAGTGGAGATATCCTCGCTGTCCGCATTATGCTTTGTTCTGGTGTAGGTTTTCTTTGGCGGTCTTATAAAACACAAGTTGAATGTTGAGATGTTAGGTGCCATAGTAAACAATGCACTTTACACAATTACCAAATATACATTACATACGTTTGTAGGTCGTCTAATAGTAATTAAAATATGGTGTTAGATAGATCGCATGCATTGTTAGTTGTCTTTGGGTTATATTCATTACATGTAAGTCGTAAGAGGTGATTGTTCACATGTTATTAATATAAACGGACATTTGAAAAAACTGGTCGATACATTTTTTTTGTAAATTTTGTACAGTAGTTTTTGTCGTTGCATGTATGCAGCTAATCACGTTCATCTTATAGTGTTAATGCAAACGTGTTCAGCGATCAGATTGTTATCCTTCAAGGACTATTGCATTAATGTATGTATGTGACTGAACATTAACACTGCGATGTATGGGTACAGGTACAAATGTGGCTGTCGGGAGTCATGGTCTGTTTGTGTGTGTGTTTAGGTAATTAGAGCGTTAAGAGTTGGAGATCTGCATATTCCGTCTTTGTGTATGGCAGAGTTATCTTCTCTTGGGAGCAGGTCTTGATTGTTACGTCATTGGTTTGTGTGAGAAAATTTCGTCGTTTTCTCAAAAATTGATGACGTTACTCTCACAAACAAGTGACGTAACAATCAATACCTGCTCCCAAGAGAAGATAACTTTTCAATACGCAAAGACGGAAAACGATATACTAAAAAAGGGCAAGGGCACAATTTGCAATAGTAAGGCAAGTTGAAACATACCGGTCCAAACATTATGATACATATGGATGTGCATTTCACGAAAACAGCCCTTACAAAACTGCATATAAATTATATTGTGGTGATGGTCTTGAAATAAATTTAATGAAGCAACTCAATTGACTAACCCAATTCATCACCCAATTCGCAGTTCATTAAATTTGTTTTAAGTCCAACTCAATTTATCACCCCATGAAATCGACCAAAGCAAGATTTATACCTTATATTTCAATCAATATGTTTTTTTCAATAATTGGAACTTGTTAAGTCCATTCTAATAGTTTGTCCCATGTTCTGGAGCTTGTGCAAGTCAACGTATTGATGTAACGTAAAAACAATATAGTCCGTCATAGAAGGACCATAATACAACATGATGGAGCAAAGCTGACAGTTGAATACAACCAAATTATATAGAAATAAAACACAAAAACATATTTTAAATGTGAAGTTTAATTTTTGTTGATGAATTCATACATTTAGATATCAAATTTGTTTCTGACGCGTCAACCCGGAAGAATAGTGTCGAGACGCGGTGCGCAGACTCAGCTGCGAGTCTACGGCATTCATCTTTTTACTAGCTCGAGGTGGAGAGCCGCTAAAGGAGAGCCGTTCTACATCTTCTGGAATGTGAAATTGCAGTACATGTAATTCAATGTCTAAGTAGACTGGAAAACAGACGTCACTAGGACGAAACAATTTGATATGGCAGTTGGCTGTTCGACTGCATTTCATATATGACGGATCCACATGGATGTGTGATCTACGTTGGGTTTTTTTGTACCGGGGGTTGACACTGACACAAGAGGCAGAATGGGTAGCTGAAGGGGTAATTTCTAGGGCAGTAAATTACTTGTCACTACCGCTAGCAACCGCTGATAATATGTTGCTGACTGATGGTTTTTGGTTGCTTGAATAATTTCTTATGTTAGCTTCAATAAAAATGTAAAATCTCATGCAAGTAGTATCTTCTTGGTTTAAAAATGTCAATATTTATCTCCCTTCACAAAATCTGAAAATATGTATTCATATACGCACAGGTAATGCTAATCTGGTCAATGCATCGGCAAATGAAACTGGTAACATTTGGTAGCTGCATTGAGTCCAACTTGAGGAGAAATCGAAATATATATAAATGAACTGTGTAGTACATGTATACAATATATATATAGATAAGCCGTGCACTATACATAATAGGTACGAAAAGATCGATATCGGTAATGAAAATATACGTAGATCAGCCATTATAAAGAGATGTTGGTTATCATAAGCCAGACAACCTGACCTCAATTACTACAATTCTATCCTGCTGGGGTTCCCGTAAGGATTTTGCCTATCATACTTCTAATTTGCCGATATTCAATGTAATAGAATACGTGTAACAGTCTGTTTGAATAGGTTACTTAACATAGTCAGACACTTTCTCTCTATAAATATTTTATATCAAGTTGTCGTCATGACTTTCCATCCCGAAAGAATAAAACAGAATTAAAATCGTGTTCACAATAACAAAATACTTTTGACATGACAAGCTCATATCGGTTTTAGTTTTGTAAAAAAAACTCTATTTTTAATGCATGGTTGTGACTTTAAGAATAACTCTTTTTAATATGTTTCAATGTAAGTGGAATCAGTTGATAAGCTGGGAATTGATGTAGCACTTGTGAATATTGTTTATAGCTTATGAAATTGTTTTGCAACAAACCGTAGACATTGTTTAGAGAAGAGTCTGCTTTAATCTGCATCGTCTGTTGTTTCTTATTTATCATAACAAAATACAATATGTTTATCAACAGCTTATTGTGTTAGTTGAGACAAGTACCATTGGCGTGAATCCATATGCAATCATATTGAGTTGAAATATAATATCTCTGCAATCTCACTTAAACCCTCAAAGTGACGTAGATGTACGTATATCATAATTACATGCAGTTTGGGGATCACGTTCTGCTATATTTACCTCAAGTTTTCCAAAAATACATTAACAGGACATACGCACTGCACTTAAAAGTTTCACGCTAATGCTTACAGGGAATCGGAGTAATTGTCGACGTGTTGGTTCTTCACTTTATAGAAGACCGTGATTGTGCTAACAAAACCTTTGTTTGACGTTTAGTGACTTTGTTACGTAAATAATTAGTATCGTATAACAAATCTAGGGCTTTAATGTGGATTTTTTCGTTGCTTGTGTGTGTGTGTGTGTGTGTGTTGTGTGTGTGTGTGTGTGTGTGTGTGTGTGTGTTCAGGCTTTAGTAAGTACAGAATTACAGGGAACTTGCATGCACTACATTCTATGTATGAAGAAGACTATTGGAAACTGATCTTGCAATATGTATATTGTAAAGCAACATCTTGAGGCCTAGATGAATGATAACGTGAGTGATAATTGGTGTTTGTCAAGAAACAATGAATATCCGTGATGTATTGGAAGATTCCTTAAACACGGATTTAAACTAAACCTCAAAAATAGCAATTCGATACGGTATATTAAAAAAGTACAGTGTTTGTTCCTGGGTCTATTTAAAGTGAATGATATACGATTGTCTTTGTTTCAGTGTCTGGTTTAGATCACACGTGATTGTCTTTGTTTCAGTGTCTGGTTTAGAGATTATCACACGTGATTGTCTTTGGACCAGTTGGTGAAGTAAATTATCAACTTTGCTTGGCTTTCTTTATCGGCCAATACAATTTTGAAATAGATGTTCATTATTTAGTATCTAGAGATTATTATATTTATCACACGTGATAACCATTGTTCCATGATCTAATTAAGACTGTTGCTTTGTTCCAGTGTCTGGTCTAGAGTGCATAACATGTGATTGGAATGCTGGACAGACAAATGGTACGGACGATTGTGTGTCTGCTCCGTATGAGCTGGACAGACAGCAGTGTGAGACGACTGGAAATAACAACGTTTACAGCTGTGAGGTAACACTGGTCATACAAAACGGAAATAAGACGGGCGGAAACATTGTATTTTTAAGCGTGTTTTTACGAACGTTATTAATATCAATGGAAATAGGTTTAATGTAGTGAAATATTTAATGCAATGTTCCTTAACCAAACACTCCTGGTGCACCGGTTTCCGCCAATGTTAGAACCCCGGGCCCTTGCGCGCTACTTTCCAGGTCAGCAACACTTATTTATATAAGGTGATAAAACTTGTTTTATAATTGATATGAAATGTATAAAGTTTGCAATCAAATAAATACACCATGACTTTATAAACTCCAACAATCTCCAAAATCCTTTGCATTTATATAACAGACATGCAAAGAAAGTCGAACATTATTTGTATATTTGTATCTTCCAAGACATATATATCTATTATCTGGAAATTGGTTATAGGATATACTGAATAGATATATCATAATTTTATCATGTTCTCAAATATAAAGGGTACTTAATTATCGATATTTATGCTTCGGTGTTACTACAGAAAGGTATTGTTTTCATTGTCACTATTAAAGAACATCATTTTAAGAAGCTTAATCAACGCCAATCCACGTATAAGCGTTCCATCCTCATATCACGTTCTCAATAGGTAAAAATATTCTCTATATCAAGTCAATATTGCAAACTTTTTTTAAATAAGCATATCCTGATTTTATAGAACACCTACATGTTATTTATGTATTATATCTAGAAGTTGACCTAGTCCACAGTTAGCAGAATTCATAATCAACCAAATTCAAATTACCATTTATAGAATTTCATTTCTCATTTTCGTAGAATGGAACGCTTCTTTAAATGGGATGGACGTTTCAGTAATAAATACCACAAATATCTTCAAAATCATTAAAGTAACTCTTTTACATGGTAATGCTCTATAATTTGTTATTGATTCGTGTGTAAAGTTTTATTTCCCGAAAGTACAAGCAGCACATTATATTAATGGAAACAGCGTATTACCAGTATACGTTTGATTGATTTGGCTGGCACTTGATAACGTCACTACATGGACAAAAGAGATTTCCCCCGAGACAGTGATTGGGGAATATGGAACATTGTCTGTCTTCCATTGACGTTCATACTCAAATATTTACATTCTGTGTTGCATTTACTTATATGTTGTTAGCAACCCAAATTCCAGTATATGACACATACTGCAATTCACAGTGAATCGGTCAGTGTAGGAATACAGCTCCAGGTGTCCTAGGTAAAAAAAACATGACCACCAGATACTTTCGGTATCAATAGGCCTAAAGTCAGAGAACTTTCTGGGTTTGTTAGCATTTAGCAATGTAGGTCATCGCAAAAAATAAAGCAACTTGACAAATAATTACAGTATAAATTCATTATAACATGTGTAGGTACCACAAACTTGTAAGCGCCATTCTACATGGCTCTAACGGGCGACCTTCTATTTATCTGTCACCCAACTTGCATTCATATCGACTGTATACTGCATCTGGTTACAGTTCACTGCTTAAATATGCCTCAGATACCACATATCTATAACTATTGATCGATATTGTCTATGATTGCTCTTGTAAATTTGCAATCTTTATATAACGACCACCTGTCTATTAATATTTTCATATCCCCCTGGTAGTCTTTATATACAGGTTTGATATTAAGTTTTACACATATTTTAAGAGGAGTGAGTACTCTTCCATCCCATACACAAACAAATTACTGGAGTGAATCCAGACCTTACCAAAACCCCTTAGAAATTATTAAAGAACATTCGATAAGTTCGGTATGATGTATTAGGTCCCGAAACAAATCGCCTTAGGCCAACTGATGATTTACTGACTCTTATATTTGATTCCATGTCCCTGTACTGCTTGATATTGTCAACATTGGGGCTGTCTCATGATAAATGTATAAACCTTTTTGATTAACTACCAGTATTGAAAACATATGTTGATAGATATTTAGTAATAGATTCACTTTGGCAATTAAAATGTATTTCTTATGTTATTTATTTTTACAGACAACCCTGACTTTCAAGATGGTCAAAACTCGGTCCTATCTTGAAAGCATTTCACGAGGCTGCAAACTTCAACATTACTACTGTAACAAAGAGTGCAACCCTGCAAAAAAGAAAGATTGTTTCCTCTGCTGCGAGGAAGGTGGATGCAACAGTGTACCGTTCTCCATGGGTTTGCTGCCATTCAGTCTCTACTATAACACTACCAGCGAGGCGACACCAACCACATGCGTATTCCGAGGCCTTTTAACAGCAGAAGTCCTGTTAGCCTCCTGGATGATTTTGAACTAATACATGAAACTTGATCGATAAATAGGCAGCATTCGATAGGGTTGGTGTGAATTGGACCCCACCGATTTCATTCCAGATAGGACATTGCCAATGCGAGAGTTTAAGATTTAGTGCTGATAACTACTATAGTGACTATATAAATGTGAGCAGTAGAGTTATGTCCCTTTGTATAATGCATTAATATATTTTAACAACCGGTGCCAGCTCTTCAATATTTAGCGTATTTATTACGATTGGACAGAAACGAGAACGGTTGAAATCATACTTTTCAACAACACAGGTATATAAGACAAAAAGGCAAGTCATTGAGAAAAATAGAGTACGGTGTACGGTCACATGACCTACATGTATATATATATTGACACATTCTTAGACTAACCCAATGTATTTCCTACCTTAATACAACTATACTCTCAGATAGTTACATTGTGTTGAGTCCTGTGTTGTGAATTCTGATTTCAATGAGAAAAGGATAATTCACTAATGTTTTGAAGACTAAATGGTATAATGTTTGTGAGCCAGTATTAACTTAATAGATTTGTGGTGACTGTGCAGTTTATAGTGTAAGAAAACGCGCGGTCAATATGTGCATTTGAGTCTGACACAGCAGACAAAGTCAAAATGAATGTGAAGTTAAAGTCAAGCTAATCAATTTAAACAGTTGAACCTCCCACCCCCTACCCCCTCCACAAAATCAAAGAAATACAACGTCCACATCTCTACGTATGCGAAATACACGTGTCTACATTTGAGATATTTTCAGTTCGGGAACCACAGTTTCCTAATTCCTGTCTTGGAAGTATATCAAACAATAAATAGGAGACGTGCTGTCGTTATATTGTGATTTAATAGGCGCTAGCATATCTACCACCGAAACGCTCTACATACAGTGTACATGTTGTGCAGTATTTACATAATACTTTGATATTTAAGTATTTCATATACCATCCGTTCTACTGCGTTCCTTATTTATCTGTACGTTTTCTGAAAGTATAACAAATAAGTTGTTGATTCAGCAATGCCAGTTTGGAGGTTTACATCCCGATTAAGTGGTTGGAGAAAAAGAATAATTTTATGTACGTCTGGGAGATATGCAAATGGTACCATCAGGTGTAAAAATTAAATAAATATTTTTTTTTATTGTGAATCTAAGTATAGAATCATATAAGTGTACGTCATCGAAATAAGCTGTTCCCTTTAATGAAAAAAGAAAATCTCATCACATCGAAATATAGAAACGCATGATCAGAAGTTATCCACTTGACTGCAATGTACTCTTTGTCGTGTAAATAAGGACCTCCGACGAGATGTGAGGTTTATTTAACATTTAACATCACATCTCGTGCTCAATTAAGATTCATGTGAACTTTTCCAACAAGTTCTTGCACATTCATTTGTTCATCACAAATGATTTTGCGCTTCATCAAGTTTCCTTGATATATTTGTACACGTGTGGAGCGTACATGTACAGTTTGTACGTCGATTTAGTATCATTTGCGCTTTTACAATGTAAGTAATGTTAAACATCACCGCGCCCAGTGTACATGCTCTCGCCCAATGACAAGACCAGTGATTTGCTGTCTCCGCGACACATCTAATAAATGTATACTATCTTATAGTGACTGTGTTTAATTGTAAAATTACTATAATTACTTTCATTTCGAATACTGAAATTTCATTGCTGGTTTTCCGTCAGTGCTGAAGTGCGTTACATCTTTGTTTTAAAGTCTTTATAGATATCTATCTATAAACAACAACAACAGTACAAACAATAAGACCAACACCTCTACTTGATGCGAACATGATTAATCCTAGTACTAATATCAATACCCGGCCTCACGCAATCTATAAAAAAAAATCTCTCGTCGTCAGAAAGCTACGTTATCGCTGCTAGATTAAACCATGGAAGGGGACAGGTGAGATTTCAATGTTTCTCGATCTGTTTGTTGCATCTCAACACCTGATTAATGTATTCGTTGTTTTGCATGTACATATCAACCCGCATTGCTAAAACCATCGTTAAAATCGTTACCAGTACATAGTAATCATTATTGTTAGTGAATTTGTTTATATGTTGTTATAGTTAAATATGAATAGTTTGAAGATGTATTTGTCTATCTTTATGAAGTTACATATATAATAATTAACCTTTGGTGATTAGTTATTTAGTTATTAATCCAATAGGCCGAATTCAATACTTGATTAATTGACGTAGATCGTATATGTTATCCAGTATCCAAGAACGAGTATCGATAGTCATGTTATTTAGATACGTGGGAGAAAGATGGACACCCAATCTCCTTCGTGTTTGCATAACTTATGCTTATATGCATTTTTCGTTACGATTAAATGATTTCGTGAAATGTGAATTTATCTTGTACACATGTTCATAGATACTATAACAGTGCCACCTTGTCATACATATGTATACATATATGTACGTGTATTTTATATACAACTAGGATAAGAGTAAATGGTATAAAGATGTGTCAAATTCGTTTACAAAACTTCAAAAAAACATATAACGTTCATGTCTAATTGTTCAGAAACATACTATACTAATTGTTGCGCAAGCGTGACGAGATGACCATATACAAGAAGAAAAAAAATATGCAAATCATGGAGATACTAAATGCATTTCACAGTACTGTTAACTTTTGTTATAAATACAGACAATACAATAATGAAATATGTTCATTTTACTTTAATCAATTCTAACAACATTTATTAACGTAGACTAATTTACCATCATAGTTAATACAAGGAAAAGCGTGATCATATGAGTCATTTTTGAATTCGAACTTGTGTTTTCTTAATTTTGCACACATCAGCGACACATTTATAATATTGTCGTCGATAATACTAAATAACCGTTTTTCCTTAATTTTCATATGAGGTGTAGTTACTGCAAGAACATATGTAATTATAAACATCTCAACATTGCATGATTTAATTAATTGTTGTCATTTGACAACATATTTTGCGCATTTGGAAAAACACTAAACATCATTTTATCTTTTCATTATTGAAATAAAATCCCCCAGCCTTGTCAAAATGCTAACATGAATTTAATCAAAACAAAATGTTATACTACGTACTCTGTATTATGAATTGTTGTTTATACTCTATTATATTCTTCGTCATTTGAAGAAGAACTTCATTTGCTTAACCATCTAATTTCATGTTTGCCGTATGCTGGTTTACTCTTTGTCTGTATTTTATGTATTTTGGATGAAAATACATGTAGATGAGTCACAGTGTTTGTTTTATCAACTCAGAGTCGACACGAAAAAAATAACCAACACAAACAGTGCGGTGTGATACCACGAAGACTTGACGGGTATCATCCACCCAATGTGGCACCCGTCGTCACGTCTCATGTCAAATCGAGATAAACAAGGCGGTCATAAACGGCGTCAGACATCATGAATGCTAAATCTAGACCAAAATCACATACCGTACTGAAATCAGGTCATATGACAACCATAAAATTTGCCAAGCGTAGCATGAATGTCTCTGGTAGGAAACCAAGGCTACATTTATTATTAATTGATATGGCAATCTTTCCATGATAATTGATACGTAGAAAACATTTATTTATCTAAACAGTTGTGACATGTAAATTAAATCTGATGAAATCTTACTACCAAGGAAATCACATGATTATTATCTTATATAACTGTTATTTCCATTATTTTATTATACTTTAATCTTTTCATCTTGTTATAATAATAAATTGAACTTATTTTACAATTTAATATATCTTATGTGGAATGTATGATTTTGATTCTTTCAACTCCACTTAGATACACATTGTACATGGATGTATACTGTTTCTCTAGTCTTAAAGTGTGTACAGCTGTAAACGTGTGTGAAATAAAACAAAAAATAAATTATGCAATCGTTTACTTTTATTTTCAAACCCTGTACTACTTTTCTCGTTGTCTTAACTATCTTGACACGAAAAGGTCCAGTGGGCTCCTTCATACAGCAGTGAGACTGTAAAGTGGATTGAAAATCCCAAACTTTGTAGGAAATTGAAATGTCACAGAATCACTGAGTTATATGCATATGCGGATTTCTGCTACCAAAATCACGACATAAAATTTAAAACAATTTAAAGGGATGCATTTTTTTTATTTTTATTTTAATATATTTACTGTAGCTCTCAGCTTTGATTTTCACAAATTGTTCTTTCACGAATATGTTAAAATTAATTTGCAAAACAATCCAAACTGTACATGCCTTTTCGTTTGATATCAGAGATCCTATGACAGACAAACGAGTGATTAAGATAAGCCATATATTTTGGAATTTGATTAACAAGGACGAAACTCGTTCAAAAGTTACATTCCTTCAGTCCGTCGCGTCTTATAGGACGAGAGGACAAATGAACGAAGAGACAGATGTATAAACATCAAGGCATTGACTGGCGTCCCAAAATCTTCGTTTTGTCGCCTCCTTTCCTTTGTGTTCCGAAACTTCCAGGTATGATTCTAATGAAGCATTCTTAGATATTCAGGGCGAAATGATTAATTTAATTAAAAATGACAAAAAAGTTATACTTATAGGAGATTTTAATGCCAGAACTAATACTTGTGACGATTATATCGTTCCAGATGAACATTTAATTGAAACATTGAATTACATGAAAATGACGATTTACATGAGTATTTATATGATTATTAGAGTTAACCCGTTTTTGGGTACCGCTTAAAAGAACGAGTCAAGACCTAGCGAGACCTAAATACATTTGGTCATAATCTGCCTGATTTTTGTAAAAATAATAATTTATACATTGCAAACGGTAGAGTCGGCAATGATAGATTCATTGGTAAGAATACTTGTAAATATGTGAGCTTAGTTGATTATTTGATTGTATCGTCTAATGCTTTTCCTCTCTTGTGTCACTTTGAAGTTTTAGACTTTGATCCTTTGATTTCAGACGTGCACTGTAGACTAAAATTTACTATTCAATATTCTGAAACAGTATACAAAAACGAGGAACCGGTTCATCTTACTGAGAGAATCGGTAAATGGGTAAACAAAAACAAACTGATTTCGTAACTACAGTATATATGGACGGGAGGGGCCAAAACACGAAATCAATTCAAAAATTAAAAATATACATGAGTCTCCAATTGAGATTATATCGCGAGGCGATTTAGTAAATAACTTAGCTGAATTGTTTTTGAACTCAGCAAGAGAAGTTTTCGGAACAAAAAAAAATTGCACAATGGGAAAAAAGTGTTCACGGAAGAGGACAAAGCCTGGTTTACCCGTGAATGTGTTACGAAAAGAAAAGAATTTCATGAATCTAAGAGAGATTACAAAAACTTTAAAAGCCAAAGAAATCGGAAAAAAAATGAACAACAAAGGTAGAGAGTACAGAAAACTCATTAATAGTAACTATAAAAAGTTCCAAGAAAAAATTGAACATGGAATGAGGAAAGCTTCCAAATTTAAACCAAAAGCCTTCTGGGACATTTTGAATAGAATTGATAAGCCTAAAGGTCGTCATAAAGTTGATCTGACAATAGACGAACTACATGAATATTTTAAAAAATTGAATCTAAATAATGAAACAGAGGAGGAATTTGAAATTCCACTTGTAAATGAATGTTTGTACGATAATATTTTGAATGATAGAATTACTACTGATGAGATTGTTCATGCTATAAAACATTTGAATAATAAAAAAGCTTGTGGTATTGATAATATAGTCAATGAGTGTATAAAGAGTACGGTTGACACAATATTACCTGTAAATGTTGATAGCTTTAATGTAATATTGGACACTGGTATAATATCAATCCAATCTATAAGAACAAATGTGATCGCAAAAAGTTGGATAATTACAGGGCTTTTACGTTGGTCTCATGCTTGGGAAAGGTTTTTACGTCGATTTTAAATGCAAGATTGTACAAACTATCTGATGAAATTGAACTCATAAGTAACGCACAAGCAGGTTTCAGAAAAGGTGACTCAACACTAGACAACATTTTTATTTTACACGATTTGACAACGTTATAATTATCCTCCGGTAGAAAACTATATTGTGCATTCGTTGACTTTAGAAAAGCCTTCGATTCGGTTTGACGAATAGGCTTGTGGCAAAAACTACTCAACTGTAACATAACTGGTAAAATATCTAAAGTTTTAATTAACATGTATTCTGATACGAAATCTTGTGTGATAAATGGGAATAAAATGTCAGAAATGTTCACTTCCAATGTCGGACTAAAACAAGGGGAAAATTGCTCGCCTTTTTATTTGCATTATTTTTAAATGATTCAGAAGACTATTCATTGGATAGAAATGTCGATAGTTTACTAAAGATTGATGAACTTTGTCATGATCATATTGGTATGTACGTAAAACTTTTTTTTATTTGATATGCTGACGATACAGTGTTAATGTCAGAGACAGCAGATGGTCTACAATCAGTGCTAAATAGATTTCAGGATTATTGTGAGAATTGGAAACTAAAGGTAAACACAGAGAAGACAAAAATTGTTTTCTGAACGAAAGAATACTTACAGATATCGATTTCTATTATATAATAATGAGCTAGACATTCAAGATTCTTTTCCATACTTAGGTGTTCTACTTTACTATAATGGAAGGTTTGTAGTGGCAAAAAAAGCAATTAGCGGAACAGGCCCAAAAAGCGCTCTATGCCGTATATAGGAAAATAAGAAATGTTACGTTACCCATTGATTTACAATTGTTTGACTCGCAAGTTGCTCCAATTTTGCTATACTCATCAGAAATATGGGGATATGAGGATGTTAATATACTTGAAAAAAATACACCTCCAATTCTGTAAACGAATTCTTGGTCTACGTAGAATTACTTGTAATTGTATGGTATATGGAGAAACGGGCAGAAACCCTATTGAGGTTGACGTCAAATTAAGAATGATTAAATTTTGGTATACACTTACCTAGAGTGAAAATAAGTTGTCTAGTCGTATGTACAAATTGATGTACTCATTAAATGAAAGTGGACAAATCGAGTTTAAATGGTTGAATTATGTTAAACATATCCCGGAACAGGAAAACATAACGATATTCATGCATACTCAGCAATACATTCGTGACTCTAACAGATTCTAGTACCCCTCTTTTGTTTCCGTCCGTAGGCCTCCGTGTTATGCAAGGCGACTCAACGAAGAAAGGCTTATTTACTGTCGTCCCTTCGCCTCGCACAATGTATAAGTGATGTGTTTCTGCATTCCCTAATAAAAGCAGATCTACAATTTAACTCATTATCCTAGGCATTCAAACTATGAAATTTGATACGCCTTTCGTAGATGAATAAATGACACTAGAAGAAAAAGGAAAATCTTCCTCATATGGTAAGCCACAATTACTCCGTAATGGTCATATTTAATGAAACTACACTGGTGTCTCAGGATACAGAGGATTCAACTTACTTTTCTCCAAAACCGAAGGTATATGTGGGGACGATTGTACATCTTAGGTAAATAGTTTTTAAAACTTGGCCGAATTGAAGTCCAAGATCGCACTGAATTATCAAAAGAATATAAACTGTGGATAGTAACATTTCTTAAAGAGAACGTTGTAATTATTGAAGAGAGCCCAAAATAAAATAAACCCGAAAAAATCAATAATCATTGCGATATCTTTTAGCGGTTACTTGCTTTTTTCATCAGTAGTAGTCCGCAAGTGGAGTTTAAATCATCCGGAGTTAATTTTTTTTGTTAGCATTTAAAAACGGGAAAACCTGCCAATGGTTACTTTTATTTGAAAATTAAAAATGAAACGTCATCAACAGAGCCTCAGATACCTACGTAAATATTACTATCAGATATCATGCAAAAAAGCAGCCAATGCTTGTTTTGTCTTATATTCCTATATCGTTAATTTTTAAAGAAAAAAATAATATCTTCAATAGAGAATAAATCAAACATATTCATTAATATTTAACAAATTGAAAGAGAAAAATGCAGCTAAGAAAAAAGTTCTGACCAGCAAACTATATGTCGTATGAACCACCGTAATTATTTTTTTACAAATGTGTTCGAGTCGTCTTTCTTTGAACACAGGATTGTATACGTAGTGACCGCTCCGAAATCCATACCGATCATTCCCGGAAGGAGAAATTCAGTTCCTCGATGAAAGTGGGTATAATAGTCGCCTATAAAGGCTATCGAAACCGATTTTCCGAGGATACATGAAAAACTGAGTGATAGATAATTAACTCTGAAGTAGTTTTAATATGAAATAGGTACTGCCTATAAGCGAGCGCACATAGTTAAGTAACCTTTGTGATGATAGTGTAGGTTTCGGGCGCCTGCGGCGCCCCCAGCCAAGAACTTTAACGTAACAAAACAAACAGAATTCCTCCTTAGGACATAGTGCGCTGAATATTCTTCCATGAAAATGAAATGAATGATAGTTTAAAAAAAATGTATTTTAATTAAGAAAATCTGTCAGATTTTCCATGTAGGCCTTTTTGTTGTTACTAATTTACTATTATTTTAACACCCTTGTCAATATATCGCCTGATCCATTTAAGGCAAAATTTTCTGAAGACAAAATGAAAGAGATATAATCTACTGTGCATAGAAAATATGTATTAACAAGGCAAATTGTTGCAAGGCAATCCATAGACCCCCATGGCCACCGGTAAAAATTTCTATACACAAACAGTACACTTATGTCAGGAAGCATATATATAGGTCACAGCGAGGTCATAGTGACCTACTTCACTACACCATCCCAAGATGTCCTTGTTTGGCCAAATCTAGTTACTCCAGGTGAGAAAGCATAGAAGATATGCCCCGTACAAATATTTTCAAAAGTAAAGATCAAAGGTCAAGTCATAAGTCACAGTGACCTAAATCTTGCACTCTGCACTCCTCCATCCCAAAATGGTATTGGACATAAAATCTGGTTACTCCAGGTGAAATAGTAGAGAAGATATGCCCCAGATTAACTTTTTTCAAAAGTTCAGGTCAAAGGTAAAAGCATAGGACACAGTTAGGTCGAAGTGACATTTTTCTTGCACTCTTCACTCCACATTACAAAGATGTCCTTGTTACACTAAATCTGGTTACTCCAGATGAAATAGAAAAGAAGATATGCCCAAGTCCATTTTTTTTCAAAAGTTAAGGTCAAATGTCAAATCATATAGGACACAGTTAGGTCAAAGAGACCTTTTTCTTGCACTCTTCACTCCACATTCCCAAGATGTCCTTGTTACACTAAATCTGGTTACTCCAGGTGAAATCGAAAAGAAGATATGCCCAAGTCCATTTTTTTTCAAAAGTTAAGGTCAAATGTCAAATCATATATGACACAGTGAGGTCAAAGTGACCTTCTTGCACTCTTCACTCTGCCATCCAAAGATGTCCTTGTACACCAAATCTTGTTACTCCAGGTGAAAAACTTCTCAGACGGACGGACGGACAAAGTGCAAACCTATAATCCTTCGAGAACCCTTCGAGGATTAAAAAAATAATAAAACAATGTACTTTTTTCAGTTCATGAACATCTACATGTTTGTCTAAATTGCCAAGCCCAATGCCCCAGACTAGTAAAAAATATCAATGTTTACTTTGAAACATAAGTTAGGCGTGTATTTGTTTTCGAAACAACCTTCAAACTATAGTTTACTTACAACTCGGCCATGCATGACCCCTTGAAAGGACAACCATGATTGTATTCCTGGGTGGTAACAGACTTGGGGAAAACTTTGGTAGTTGTCTGTGGATTGCCAGTAGGCGTTTTTCATTATAGGAAACTTATTTCAACCATTTCAATGTTATCACGGTTAGTACGAGTGTGTTAATCTTTTCATAACCTGCAAAGAGCATGGTAATTTCTAAGTACACACAATTAATAATGACAATGACAAGTTTTTAATCTCGCAAACTGGTTACAGTGTAGAGAATTTACATATATACATTTGTATAGTACAATTTAGATATAAATCATGGTGTTAATGGACAGTGTTAATTCCATCCATTATGTGCTTAAGGAATTTTATAAGTGAAATTAATTCTTCATTATTTACATAATTAAATAATGTGTTGAACTAGAAAGTACTAGGATTTTCAAAATAATATCTCGACATAAATTTTCTTCTGTTTTGCAGTATCTGGTGATCAGTTCATTTAAACAAATAATGATATTCGTCTCCAATTCCATTCAGGTCACAAAGAATACATTTTCTATCTTCTCTTGGTATGAAATTCCATCTACCACATTCAATCAGAAAATTAGCATTACAAATTCTAAATTTACAATAAACATTTGCTAGTCTTGGAGGGAGATCTAGCAGGTATTTTTAGTCATTTTTAAAATTTCTGTAATTGGTCTCTTTAGGTGAATTGAAAACATCGTTCCTCCAATTATTAATGAATTTATCTTTGAGTGTATATGTATTTTTCAACCATTTTGTACTATGGAATTCTTGACTTTCAAATATATGTATTTAATAACATTCATCAAGGTATTTTTTAATATAATTAGTCCGTTGAGTATTATAGTTTATAACTATCTTATACATTTTATTACTTAATTTATTAGGTATTGGTTCTAACAATTTGGCCCAAAATCCTATCATTCAAACTTTGATATTTATACTAGGAAATCTTCCTAGTTCTCCATAAATCATGAAATTGGGTGTCAATGTTTTTACCTGTAGAGTATGTTTACAGATTTCAAATGTAAACGTTCTAAAAGTTTGTAATCACAAAAAAAACCCACTTCACAACCATACAACATGACAGGCTTGGTAGCTTTATCGAGAAATAGTGCAGCTAAAATTATAAACACCCAGAGGATTGAGTGTAGGGGCAAAAAGGGGGTTAACTCATTCATAGTGAACTAATGTATCAACCTTTCAATTGGAAGGGTTCAAATGTGTCTACAGGGGTGAATGAGTTAATATTGCCATATTGCTTTGAATATCTTCTCTTGTAAAACTAGGAGAAGGATAATGGGATAGCATCCATATTTGCCTGGAAGCATTGTGAGGAAGTGGGAATTCAAAATTGTACAAATAGAGGAGCAAAGTCCCCACAAAAACTCCACATGGCTGATCAGTGGCCTTCTCCTAGCATAGGAGCAATTTGATCGAAGTGGTTCAGTGTTCAAACTTACTGGTGTGTATAATAATATGGTGTTTATATTTAAATTCTAAGACTGAGTTATTTAACTGAATTCTTCTTTGGATCTTGGACAGTTATTTAAAGTATATATATATTTATATTAACATCCCCTTCATTTTGTTTTGGGTATATATAACTGTAGCTAAAGTATTGGTATATATATACATTAACCTCCCCTTAATTTTGTTTTGGATACATAAATGTACCACATTTGGGCAAGGAAAGTTCCAATGTCAATGATCATGCAGCTCAAATAGCTCAGTCTGCTATATATATATAGTACAATCTGAAGTCCACAGGGTTCAAATCCTGGACTAGCCCTGCAGAATTTTACACTTAACTAATTTAACTGCTTTTTATTATATTTTGTTCATTTATGTATGATCCCCACAAGGTATGCTTTTCTTTTCAGACTATAAGAAACTGTCTTTGTGAAATTGTAAATTTGGGGTCCCTGCTGCTACCCTAGGGGTTAGGATATATCTAGGGCTTCAAAGGGAAAATTTACCAATATTTCAAAAATCTTCTTCAGATTCAAGTGAACTGTTCATGGACAGAAAAGTCCCTAAGTGTTTTATCAAAATTGTGCCATATTCATCGGGTCATCCTTTGGGAAGGGGTATAGTTTACTTTAGTTTATATAGGGAAATGATGTTTTTAGGCATATTTTGTTTTTAACTCAACAGGAAATAATTCAAATTTGCTTGAAATAATAATGAGATATCAATTTGACGCTATCAGAAAGTAAGATCCTGACTCAGCCCTTGGTTCGGAGGGGCAGGGCCCATTGGAATATTTGCTGAAGTTTTAAAAGTCTTCTTGTCAAGACTCAGATTTACTAGATGCCAATACTAGTACTCTTGATGGATGGAAATGTCCATACAATGTACATGCTTTATCTAAATTGTAAAGTGTATTACCCAGTGATGGACCCAGAGGTGTTGCCCTAGTTGCCCGGGCAACACCCTTTTTTCTGTCAGTGTCCAAAAATAATCTGGACCAAGGTTTTTGAAGATTTTCCTCTATTTCATATGGGATTTACTTCTAATATCAACCATCCCTTCAACTATGATTTTCTATGGCTTCCCTTTGCCAGCAGTTTGAATATCTATATATGCCTAAGGGTGTTGCCCAAACAAGGAGTCCACTACTTATACTCTAAACAATGGAGGATTCATCCTCTATTGTCTATATTATTAGTAGCTATATGCATATGGTCTTCAGTCAGGTCAGTGGCCAAGGCTTACTGGACAGCTCCCTCGAGCTCTACCTTATTGTTCTAATGTCACGGTGTGATGACCACCCTGTCAGTTGAGAGAGGACTTTATATATAATTACTAAGGTAGAGTCCATTTCATGATAGATAAACCTGTATTTTCACCTGTGGTTTCATGTACAGTAGTACACATGATCACAAGGAGTGATTTTTTATACCAATTAAAAAATATCTATTTCAAATACAATGAAGCACCCTCCTTAGGATCACTTTATCAGGTGAATGATAACCAATGTTGCTCAGCATAAAAGCCTAGCATGTATATATCCTTTTCATTAGGTGTTGCCCTTGTACATATGTATGCTACAAATTCACAATAAAAGACAAACAGTTGAATCATAATTAACATTTATAGATTAATATTTAATTGCCAAAATGCTCGTCTAAACTACATGCTGCACATGACACAAGCATCAACATTTTAATTAAAAAACCTACATTTTTACCATTTTTTTTTACAGAATTTGTTAACGTTAACGCTCGGCCGGCATAAAATATAAATGTCCAATTTCTAACATGTAATATTATCAGCTTTCTGTTATTGTAAAATGATAGTTAAAGTCCATTTGAAAATATTTATACATTGTAATTTTTTCCTATCTAAATTAGCATTAATAAACCCTGGACTTTGATTAATTCTGTAATTTTACCTGTACCAGCAAGACGTCTTTTTTAATTTACAATTGGATAAAGATCTAACACGTGATATTATTAGCTTTCTGATATTGTAAAATGACAGTTAAAGTTCATTTGAAAATATATACATGTACATTGTTACTTATATATATTCCTATCTAAAATAACACCATTTAACCATGCATAACTTTAATTATATAATAACATAGCATTAATTCAGTGATTTTACTTGTACCAACAAGACACATCTTTTTTTTAATTTGCAATTTTAGATATAGATCTGACATGTTATATTATTAGCTTTCTGGTATTGTACAATGATAGTTAAAATTTATTTTAAAATGTTTAAACATTGTTATTAATTCCTCTCTAAAATATATTAATTTTACCTGTCACAACAAGACACAAATTTGTAATATACAATATTTTATTATTGCAAACTTCCAGATAAAGCTTTTAAAGTCCCTTTTTTTCTGTGACTGATGTTGGCGATATTTCAAGCACATTTAAACATTACAATTTATCTATTATTATGATGAATTCTGAAACTTTCTGCAAACTTAGGCAGGTGTGAAGATTTGATTGTATCTAAAGTTTAATTATATCTCAACATGTTGCTCCACGTAATTCTGGTTCAGCATTGAGTGACAATTAAACAATTGTATCTTTTGCAAATGATTTGTTAACATTTCATTCTCATAGTTTGAAAAATTTCATGTGGTTATAAATTTTATGTATATGCTGTCAACCAATTTTAGCTCATATGGCCAGTATATATATATTGGCAGAGGGGTGGGGCCCAATAGGGGAAATAATGGGGAAAAAATAATTTTGTACAAAAGGATATTAACTGAAATTGTTCTCGAGCATCTTTGGACAAAGGGGACTCAAGTTTGCATAAACAGAAGGTGTTGGTGTGGTGGTTTTTTTTTTATACTTTTGACAAACAATTGGCAATATGAAATTCTACAAACCTTCTTTCATTAGTGCCCTATAGTATAATCACAGTGTCTGTCTGTCTTTCAGCACTTTTGTTTCCGGAGATTATTTCGGGACTCCAAAAACAGGCCGAAATTTCTATACATATAGATGTGCAAAGGACCAAGAGTTTCACAATTTTATCAGGTCAAAGTTGAGGTCGCTATTACTAAAATTGAAAAGTGGGGCTATACTGTCAAAAACACATTATATGACCCTCAAAAGGCCAGATTTTGGTAAACATTTTGTTATGACATAATGAAGCAAAGTTGGTCATAACCAACAAGAAGTCAACTTACCAAAGGTCAAGGTAATCTGGTCAAATGTTAATCATAAGGCCAAATTATGTTTATCTTCGGAATTAATTCGGGATCTGCGTATGCAATTAGTAATGATGTCCATCTTTCTATCTGTCCTCTGTCCGTCTGTTTGTCTGTTATCACTTGGAGATTATCTCAGGAATCAGAAGTTCAAACTGGAGATTATCTCAGGAATCAGAAGTTCAAACTGAAATTTCTCATGGTTCTAGATTGTGATTCAGATATGCTATAGGTTTTTTTTATCCTAATATCAATGCAAGGACTAATACTAAAATAGAAAAGGCTATGGCCGTGTTTACACAATTGACACCAGCTTATTTTTCAGATAAAATACCAAACAAACATGAATTTCTCTTGGTGTTTGACTTTATATAATAATGCAATTACTTTTAAGGTTTCAAAGCTTTGAAATCACAAGTTGGATAAATAAATTTGGCTATAACTTCTGTTCTATAAACATAATTTTGTTCATACTTTTAATTTTGTGGCATCGTGGCAAATGATACAAATCACCAATGTGAATAACCCCATGACCTATTCCCCAAAGACCAAGATGGTCGATGTAGCTTTTGTTTGGTTCTTAAATGGGGAAAAGTTAGCTAGAGATACCGCATCTGAGTTTGAGTTGATGAAATAGACAACAATGGTGCGGTAGCAAGATTTATCTTCACTGTTGTGTTATTGTTCTATATTAGTATATATAAAGTTATTTAGTACTCTTGCATTAGGGAAGAATGTTAAATGATACTTTGTTTTTCCCTCATAAATGTTTCACTCGAGCTTGGTCCTTGTGAGTTGTGTTTCCCTACAAGGCCACAAAATGTATAATTTGGGGGAGGGGTTATAATATAACCCCTCCCCCAAATTTTACTATTTAAATGGGGTTAGTTTGTCTGTCCATGCATCTATCTGTCTGTAGACAAAATGAATATGAATAAGAACAGTAAAGAACAAATTAAGAAGGATACATATGAAATATAAAATGTACCAAGTAATGAGAAATGTATGGAGGAGTTCTATATAATTAGTTGTTTACATAATTTCCAAGTTGTGCTATTATTTCCACCAGGATTTGAACCTGGGTCTCCCACCACAGAGTGGCTAGTGTGATGACCACTACACTATAGAAATATCTTTAGCACAACTGACCTTTTCTTTCAAGTTTTATTCCCATTTTTGTCTTTATTTTTTACATGTTTTTGCCATGCACTTATATTTACATTCTCCTCTGCTTTTCTTATCAAATTGGAAAATGAAATATCCATATAGCGGAACTTGACTGTGTATATTGTCGGCGAACAGATAGCTCAATTGGTAGAGTGTCCAACTAGAGTTCGGAAGGTCCCGGGTTTGAACCCCGGTCTGGCCGGGGATATTCCCTCTCCCTTTACACCGGTATTAACCAAGTTTATACAATTTGCATGGGCAAAAAAAGATCCGGAGTTTTTTATCCTAAGATATATTAATACCAGTAAAATAAGAAGATCATTAGTTTTCCATTAATATTAATTATGATTCTGCAGTATAATTGTCGAAAATCAATACTTGCATTATAAGATTGCACACATATACTGGTACATAAAATGCAATTCAAATCTGTACATAAGGTTATTCTTAAAAAGTAATCAAGATTCTCCCCAGTTGAATATCTACATTTACTTGTAGTTGACAGGGGAACACCCTTTAATTCCCATAATAAGAACCCTCATACAATGTATTTAAATTTTATCTCATATACCAGTATTTAGTCATCAAATGAGACCACATAGGCACAGGTGCAATAAATAAGTTTTGTAATCAGAGTTTTTGCCAGGTGTTTATAGGGTCTGTTAAAGTGATCCATTACAATATTTTGAATATGACCCTGTTTTTTCCCAATTTCAGTCTTTATTTTCCCAATTGGATTTAAAAGCATGTTCATACAAGTTTCCAGGCATTATATCATATGTACACTCACTCACAGTTCAATCAAAATATAAAAAAAAGTACAGAAATAGCAAGAATTTGAAATTGAATCAACAAAAAAAATGAATAATGATGTGTTTATTTATTGCTATACATTTTACTGTAAGAAACAGCTAGATGATTTTTTTTTGCAAATCACATGTGGAGCGGAAATATAATAATTAATATAATCAAATATCGACATACGTGTACATGCTTATGAGAAACATGATTTCATTAGATACTCAGTGCCCGTACATGTATTTTGTACGAGCGCTAGTATCAAATGAAACCATATTTCGGCTATAAGTGAAATATACATATTTAAAGAAACTTTATTTCATTATATAATTGTACTTGTAAATGGGCTAAAAGTATCTAATGAAATCAAGTTACTTTAATAACGATGAAGAATTTATACCATTTATGGCCGAAAGAATTTTCGTATTTTTTATTGAACGAAACCATATTTTCGGCCATAAATGGAAACTATATTTGAATTACATACCAGTATCACATGTCCTGTGTTGCCATCTGCTACATGTGTCGCACTGCAACGCATGCTGCCTCGGCCCCACCACAAGGTCAGTTGTCGCTCATGTTGATTAGGTGCAAAGTGTTGTTCAATTGATGTAAGCCGATTGAAGTGATTGTCCAAGAAAATCAGTCATATTTATCACCATTTGTGTGAGTGATCAATACATTTGATTGGCTACCTGGAGTTGAGGCGGTGATGAGGTACTCAAGAGTTAATTATGAGGTACTCAAGAGTTAATTAAGAGCTACTCACCTATAACAACAGTCTGGTAGGCGAACATCATTATTTGTGTAAGGCAATAAAAACAAAACAACAACACCAGTACGTAATTAAATAAATCCTTTAATGTATTTATTTTGATATAATTCTACTTATAAATGTATAAATCCCATGTATTTAACATATAGATACATAGTAGGGCCGATTTTAACTTGGGCCGATTTCACTTGGGTAAAATAGACCTGGCCGATATTACCTTGGGCCGATATAACCAAATACCTTCTGCACGATGTAAAGAAAAAAGATCGCATAGTATTGTAGTTTCGTTTTGTGTTACTATATATAGATTTTTGCTTGAACTATGTATATATACCAAGCATACGATACAAAAAGAGCTCGCTGCGCTCGCTATAAAACATAATAATTACTTAGCTATTTCAACTGTTTTTGTTACCTCCCTTTATCCGGTGATTTATCTCACCGTCTCCGGGTTAACTCATAGTTTTCTTGTAAAAGATCACTACAGCGTTTGTAATAAACACAGAAAAACGAAGGCATGGCGTCGGTTGGCTCGATGGAAGAGGCGGCTAGGAAAAGAAAAGAAAAACTACGAGCTATGAGAACGAAACAGAATCAGTCTGGCGAAAATGCTATGGAAACAGATGAAAAGGAAGCTTTGCCAAAGTGGGTGTTAATTGCGTACCATTTGAAAACACAAGTAATCGAACACGTTATCTAACGTTTCCAGTTTTGACGAAATAACTATAGGTCGAGAAGTATAATTATTTATTTCATTTAACTCGTACTTTGTCATATTCAGAAGTACTGTCATTGTTTGGCTGGAATTATTTAGCTATAAGAATAGATTAAAACAGCTGTGCGTGATTTTACAGTGAATGGAAGTACATTGTGTGGTGAAGGTTGGTTTATCGAGTTACAAGTAAACAAACTAGAAAAAAATGGATACTGGAATATATTTTTTTACCAAGTTTAATTGACACCGATATGTCTTATTCACTGAATAGAAATATCCCATTTTCCATATTTTTAAGAACTTGGTTGTTTTATGATTTAGATACAATCTACATGTACACTAATATTATACATTAATCAGGTTGTGCACAACGGCGCATATGGGAAATAATCCTGCATTTGGGTAACATCTTTGTATGCTATGGTTGAATGCACTTCGAATCTACTTTATAAAAAATCAAAATTTTGTGGAGACAATTCATTATTAACATGACAAACAGTGAGTATTATAGTCCTACCTTGACAACTTAACATCAAGGTTTAATATATATATGTTCCCAACAAGTGCCCATGATGGCGTGCAATCATGGACCAGTCCCCCCCCCCCA